>NC_136267.1:62067519-62282519 GCF_964187855.1 Myxine glutinosa
GTACATTCGCCCTCTCGACTCAAGCTCACTCGTACAAAAGCCTCGCACAAATTACACCGTGAAGGCCCAATGGTCATGTCTATGCCACAAATCACGGGCGCACTGAATTGAAAATATATAGAACGCTCATACTCCGTGAAAAGTGAACAAACCGTGTCGCCATCTTGGTCAGCACGACTCGACCAACTCGCTTCGCGGATCTCGTTTTGTGCGGCAATAAACTGCTCCAATCGGTTACGGAAGGGTTGTGGAAAGACGTTTCACAGCTGTTTCAAAGACATTTAATTCATATCGCACAAATCGATACAAAACACGATCGCATAAAAGGTGAAAAAACGTGTGACTTGTGACGGGATGGAACATCACGTGATCGCTCTGAGCGAATCAGTCTGGCGGCGGGAATGGAACATCACGTGATCGCTCTGAGCGAATCAGCGAGCTGCTCTGGAACCGGCTGAGATTAGCGGGTACTTCACTGAAATGCGCTGAGGTAAATATGAATAAAAAATATGGATCGTCAAATATTTTGAGTTCGGCCATGTTCGTCCCAGGCTCAATGGCCATGTCTATGTCAAATATCAAGCACGTAAGCCTCTCCGTTTAGGAGTCTATCAGTAACTTTCCTCTTCTCCAACGGCTTGATCTCTGACCATCAATTTGGTTTCAGACCAGGTCACTCTACTCTGGACATGCTGCTTCTGCTGTCTCAACAATGGACGGAGGTCCTCAATGCCAAAGAGGAAATTAGAGCTGTCTCCCTCGACATATCACGTGCCTTCGATACGGTCTGGCACCCAGCTCTGCTCACCAAACTCTCCTCCTATGGTATCCATGGAAATCTCTATGCATGGCTTGCGGACTTCCTCTCTGGTCGTAGTCAACGTGTGGCCCTGAATGGATTTCTCTCAACTCCCCTTCCTGTTCAGGCTGGAGTTCCCCAAGGCAGTGTTCTGGGCCCTGTGCTTTTTCTGGTCTTTATCAATGATCTCTCCGACTCTCTGGAAAATCCTCTCTATCTCTTTGCTGATGACTCCACTCTCTGCCGCTCCATTCCTCTGCCCTCAGATCGGCAGTCTACAGCCTCCTCACTCTCTGAAGACTTGGACAAAATCACAGACTGGTCAAACAAGTGGAACATGTCTTTCAATCCTGACAAATCTCACACTCTTACTATGTCTCTCCGAAAAGATCGACTGGACAACCCTCCCATCTACTTTCTCAACAATCCTCTCCAAGAAGTTCTGTCGCTCAAGCTTTTGGGTCTCACTATCTGCCATGATCTTTCTTGGGAAAACCACATTTCCAAGCTGGCCTCCAAAGCCAGTCGCCGACTGGGCATCCTCCGTCGTGCGAATTCCTTCCTCGGCACACCTGAGCTCCTCACCACATACAAGGCTTTCATCCGCAGCTCAATGGAATACTGTTCTCCCCTATGGGCCGGTGCTCCTGCCTCACACCTAGCTCGGCTTCACGCTGTCGAAACCAAAGCTTTCAGAATTATTGGAATCTCCCGCGATGAAACTATCTCTGAGGGCCTTTCACTCACTCACCGCAGGCAGGTAGGTGGTCTTTCTGTCTTCTACCGACTCCTCTCCGGCCTTGCACCCCCAGCTCTCTCTGTGCTCTGTCCCCCAAATATTCCTACAGGTCGCACAAGATCTGCCAGCAACCCTCTGATGGTTAAACTGCCGAAATCTCGGCTCTCTGCTCACCTTCACTCTTTCATTCCTCTTTTCTCCCGCCTCTGGAACAAACTCCCTCACTCCCTTCAATCCCACTCGTCCCTCCAGGTCTTTAAAACAGCTGTTCACCACCATCTCTTATCTTCCCCCATCCAAAACTTTGATCTTTTCTACCCCCGCTAATTCACCCCAGATCCACCTTGTTTGAAATTCCAACTTCTGTCCTGGAAGTCCTGGCAGTGTCCATATGTTTTATACCTCTCCCACCCCCCCCCCCCCCTTCCCATGCCCCTCTCCAATGCCCTCTCCCTCTCACAGATCTCTCGATGTCTCCATGTCTCTCGGTCCCTGCTCTCAAAATAATGTTGTGTTTGTGTCCTTCCTCCTCTCTCCCCATCTTGTCTACCGCTCCCGATGTTATATGTTTTATGTGTTGGTTTGTCTTTCTGTGTGATTAATGTTCGCTCTTTCACGAGCCTCGATCTTGTATACAAAAAAAAAAAAAAAAAATTACACACACACACACACACACACACACACACACACACACACACACACACACACACACACACACACACACATACACAAACTGTGTTATATATATATATATATATATATATATATATATATATTGTTGTGGATCTCGGACGTCGGCTCTCCCCTTATCAAGGGGGGGTTAATCCCCTTGTCCTTTTATCTGGCCGACGCGAGTCCTGGAAGTTATACGTTCCTTCCGGTCGGTATTAAATAGGGTTATTGGTCGACTTAGTCCTAATACCAAATTACTAACACCGACCGTGAAGCAAGGAAATAACTCCCGCCCGAACCACGGCGTTAGTGGACACGCCGAGCAAAGCGAGCCGCGATTCGGGCCGTTAACATGGACTAGACCCGATTATGGCGGTTCCAATCGTGCCACATTTACCCAATGGAGAAAAGACTAGGACGATTGGATTAGGTAGGAAACCAGGAGGATAGGAAGAACAGATGGGTTTATTAATTATGTACAAAGTAAAGAGGAAACGAAAGAAGGGCATGTACAAGGAAGAGGAAGAAGCAGTTACACAGGGCAGCCTTAAACAGTCTTATCTTATTCCCTGGACAAACGGGCCCGTCTCACATACACACTCACACGGGGATTGTAGTTGGTAGGGTGGAACAGGTTGCTGGTCACCAGCGCGTCCAGGCTCCAATCCGGTTCCGGTCCAGGCTCCGGTCCAGCGGACGAAACCCGGCAGGCAGCTCTTCAGTGTAATGCGAACGGACAGTTATAATGACGGGGGGGGGGGGGGGCTGGTACTAGTGTACATAATAGTTTCACACTCGCGCCAAACGCCCCCTATCCAAGGTCCTGCTTTGAGCTCCCAATGCCAACGAGCCCTCTCTGATCAAACGCATGTACCCATGAGTTCGTTGTAATGTGCGCTCTCCCAATACAATCTTTCAACGAGTCCTCTCAAGGCGAGCTCTTCTCATCAGTCCTGTTGCCAAGCGCATGTACCCACAAGTCCTCTTTAATGAGCACTGCTGCATAAGTCCCCTGGTAAGTCCTGTGAAAGGGCTTTGCGTTCGCGCTTTTATAAGTGAACCAGCGATCGCTCCGCCAGCCCAAAAGCCACGCCTATCAGGCGATCTTACTTCAGCCCTGGTTGGCTGGTCATCGCTTACCGGCCCCACCCTGATGGTGGGTTGACGTGGCCACACCTCCATTCTTGTGCTCCGCCCCCTTTTCCGGGCCTCACCTCGTGGCTTATGGCGGTGTTGAGCAAGCTCACGGGCAGCGCGGGCTGCTGCTGCTGGCCGAGGAGCATACCAAATTGGGAGGGCCGTGGGGTACAGACAGGAGGGCGTGTAATGGCGTCGCTTGGAGAGGGAGGCTGTCAAAATGGACGGAATGGGGCCTACTCCTTATTTGATTGACACAACGCAGATTCAACTGTTGGAAACATGGCCTTATCTATACACATACTAATGAAATAACTGAAGTCCTATGGTGACCTACGTGTTGCTTATGGCCTATCTATGGGGTGCTACCTTTAACCTTTAATGATGTCATATTTACAAGAGTGTGGGTTCTCAAAACCACAACAATATATATGTATATATTGTTGCAGTGGTTCAAATCCCCACTCCTTGACAACTATTTTGTTGCGTGATTCCCCTCGGTTAATACCGGACAATCACAAATACCTTCAAGGTGCACACGTCAAGGTGCACACGTGACCGAAGACGGCGGTCGAAATTCTCCCTTTCACACACCTTATTCAATTGCGTGCCGAGCGGATTTGCACGGTGTGGAAAGCGGCGTTACCTTATGTGAGTTATGAACCTGAATCTAGCCAAATTCGGTCTCGGATGATGCTAGGCCAATCGAGAAAGGACGTACCGAACAGGTTGGAAAGTAACCAAATGTACAGCCTTTTATTTAGAAGGCACAGAGAATACACAAAAGATACAGCTTATCAAATCTTACCTAATAATAAACCCCACTGGCACATTCACACTCGCTCTCACACAGGGGAAAAGACACTGGTTAAGGGCGTACCGATTTACGTGCTGGGATTCCTCACAATTGGCCACGTGGTCTGGTGTGCGCAGTTCGGTCCTCACGTGCAGCCTGGACGAGGTCGGGTCCGAAGGACGAACTGCCGCCTCGAAGTTGGCACGGACGAACTTCAGCACAGGTAGATGAACTTCAGCGCAGGTAGATGAACTTCAGCGCAGGTTGGACAAGCTTGCAGGTCAGCCGGATGGTGCAAGAGATCGGCGCAGAAGCGATGGGTGTCGACCAGAAGACAAAGGCCAAACACGTGTCGTGGGAGCTACGAAAAGGCAAGCGAAGCCTCGTCGTGGGCGTGGCGAAAAAGGCAAGAGCTCAGGTGTGTCCTCGACGCAGTCCCAAAAAGCAAGAGAAATGTCGTCCTGTGCGCTGTGAAATCCAAGAGCAAAGAGCACTATCGTCGGTGAGGCAGAGTCCAAGAGGGGTGTCGTCCACGTGGCGAAATCCAAGCCAAGAGGTCGAAAATGCGATCCACGTGGGCTTTTACCAGATCTGCCCACGCATGCACAAATGTTCCACACCCTCCCATTGGCTGAGGCTTGTCGCATCATGGCGACGGGTTCCCAGCTCACCATTGGTCACGTGGGCCGTGCTTTTGGCCACGCCTTCCTGCTCATAGTAATGGCTTACCTTAACCACACGAAGGCTTGACATCCTGCTTAACTTCAATGCATATTGGTCTTGATTACTACACAATGGGAAAGGGCTAATCTTTACATTCAATAAGACATATATAACTACTGCAGGCTACATGTTGTCATGCAATTGACTATAGGTGGTTTGCCTTTATGGCACAACCACAGCAATATATATATATATATATATATATATATATATATATATATATATATATATATACTAGCAGAAGTACCCGGCATTGCCGGGCGGGGGAGGGGAGGGGAGAAGAGGGGGGGGAGGGGAGAAGAGGGGGGGGAGAAGAGGGGGGGAGGGGAGAAGAGGGGGAGAGGGGAGAAGAGGGGGAGGGGGAGAGGGGAGAAGAGGGGGAGGGGGAGAGGGGAGAAGAGGGGGGGATGGGGAGGGTGAGGGGTGGGAGGGGGAGGGGGTGGAGGGAGGGAGAGGGGGAGGGGTAGGGGGAGGGGGGAGGGGGAAGGGGAGGGGAAGAGGGGAGGGGGAGGGGAGTGGGGAGGGGTGGAGGGTGAGGGGGGAGGGGAGGGATGGGAGGGGGTAGGAGGGGAGGGGGGAGGTT
Organism: Myxine glutinosa; assembly: GCF_964187855.1. Classification (NCBI taxonomy): domain Eukaryota; kingdom Metazoa; phylum Chordata; class Myxini; order Myxiniformes; family Myxinidae; genus Myxine; species Myxine glutinosa. The sequence continues at coordinate 62,072,969 of NC_136267.1, forward strand.
ACATTACACCGATTTACATTGAAAACTGCTGAAATATGTATGCAACTTCAACTTAGCACAGTTTAGTAAATACTCGAGATAAATCCATGCGGTAAAAGATTGCTGAGAGTTGCTAAGACCTACGACTTAGAAATTCCACCTGGACACATTTCAGGGGGCACTTTCAAAGGGGAGATGTGCTTATTCTTTCTAAAAAATATTTTAGGTGTGGTATAGACACGATATTTGCATGCATCGGTTTCAAAAATCGAGCAAATATGGTAAATATTACTCACATGAAACCAGGATCCGTCTCGGTGGTAGCCATGAGTGTGTAGATGTCACATGATCAGTCATGAAGAGTGGTTAAGTCCAAAATATGGCATACCATGGCATAAAAACGATTTGCCCGCAAAGCATTGCACCACAGAGTACCATGCACAGCGTGACGTAAGTAGTGCGCGCAGCGCCCCTGGCGGAATTACCGGTCCCTATCAAAGACATTTAATTCATACCGCACAAAATCGACAAAAATCGACACAAAACACGATCGCTTTTCGCTCTGAATTACGTGCAAACGTGTGACGGAAATCACCATCGCCCAGCATCGAATGCCAACCAAGATGGCGCCCAGTAACTGCATCTCCACCTATGTGGAGTGAATGTGAATGGCAATGGTCACATCACGTGATCGCTCTGAGTGAATCAGTCTAGCGGCGGGGATGGAACATCACGTGATCGCTCTGAGCGAATCAGCGAGCTGTTCTGACACCGGCTGAGATTAGCGGGTACTTCGCTGAAATGCGCTGAGGTAAATATGAATAAACAAGTACAAAAAGTTTTAATTAAAACAAAAGCCGCGTCGATGTTACACAATGCCTAGATGCAGCTGTGCCTATAACGTCGATGTTATAGGCACAGGACATTCCTATTGATTCGATTACTTGATGTTATTTTTGTGCAAAGTGAAAATATATCTCGGCAATTTCCCGTGTGTGGCGACGAATTTTTAATATATCTCGGCATTTTCCCGTCTGTTATTTCAGGCGGTGTATGACTGACCATGCCGCGATTAAAAATATATATATATCTCGGCAATTTCCCGTGTGTGGCGAGACGTGAACGAAGCTATGCTCCTCTCTCCACATTATTGTGACGACGTATAAATTAAATATTTCATCGTGACGATTGTCATCAAATGGACGAATTTTTAATATATCTCGGCATTTTCCCGTCTGTTATTTCAGGCGGTGTATGACTGACCATGCCGTGATTGTAAAAAAATATATCTCGGCAATTTCTCGTGTGTAGCGACACGTGAACGAAGCTATGCTCCTCTCTCCACATTATTGTGACGACGTATAAATTAAATATTTCATCGTGACGATTGTCATCAAATGGACGAATTTTTAATATATCTCGGCATTTTCCCGTCTGTTATTTCAGGCGGTGTATGACTGACCATGCCGTGATTGTAAAAAAATATATCTCGGCAATTTCTCGTGTGTAGCGACACGTGAACGAAGCTATGCTCCTCTCTCCACATTATTGTGACGACGTATAAATTAAATATTTCATCGTGACGATTGTCATCAAATGGACGAATTTTTAATATATCTCGGCATTTTCCCGTCTGTTATTTCAGGCGGTGTATGACTGACCATGCCGTGATTGTAAAAAAATATATCTCGGCAATTTCCCGTATGTGGCGACACGTGAACGAAGCTATGCTCCTCTCTCCACATTATTGTGACGACATATAAATTAAATATTTCATCGTGACGATTGCCATCAAATGGACGAATTTTTAATATATCTCTGCATTTTCCCGTCTGTTATTTCGGGCGGTGTATGACACCATGCCGCGATTTAAACAAAATATATCTCAATGGACTTGAAGTTACAGGCCTTTGAGAATTCATTTCGTTCTATAAAGGGCAACTTTCATCGGATTTTCTTCCCGTTTTTTTTCAACCGAGTCTAAAACTATGTTAGCGACTGTGAAAAATGAAATGATATATCGAATTTGATTTGAAATAAAACTGTGTGAGAGAGGAAGACACCACGGGCCTACAAAACAGGCCTCAAAGCTATGCGAGTTAATAAAATGATGGATATTTGTTTATATGAAGCCTCTCCCACAATGGGTGGAGCTATGGTTCCCAGAATGGGTGGAGCTTTGAGGTTTTGTCTTCTCTGCAAGAACAAGAAGAACAAGAAGAAGAAGAACAAGAAGAACAACAACAACAGCAGAGGGCACTATATGAGCAGCGTCTGCGACGCGGCTAAAAATATGGATCGTCAAATATTTTGAGTTCGGCCATGTTCGTCCCAGGCTCAATGGCCATGTCTATGCCAAATATCAAGCACGTGAGCCTCTCCGTTTCGGAGTCTATCGGTAACATTACACACACACACACACACACACACACACACACACACGCACACACACACACAAACTGTGTTTTATATATATAGATTACAACCTGATGATCCCATCGATTGTGAACATAGAAAACAAAGCATTGCGACTGGATATAGTACTCAAATACAAAAAGGAAAAAGACAGTGAGTTCTGCTATTGCTAATTGAGGTGCCAATACCCAGTGATTTTGGCTTAAGCAACACAGAAATCAAGAAAATGACCATATACCAAGACCTCAAAACAGAAGTGAAAACATCCTGGAAGCCAAAGAGCGCCAAAATTGTACCAGTGGAAAATTGGAGCAACGGGGATGATCAAAAATAACCTTACAGACATCTTGAAAACCATCCCTGGGACCAGGACCACAAACGAACTGCAGGTGACCATTGACGATCCTGTAAAGAGCACTCCGAACAAAACTCTGAAAACAACAAAAGTTCACAGAACAAGTCCATGAATCGTGACCCCTTACCAAAAAGGAGGTGGATACTTCGAGACCTGGGAGAACTTCGACATCTTCGATCTTCTGAAACCCGCATATGGAGATTGCATATATCAACCAATGACATACATACACCTTGGGCAGGTCAATGGGCACATTGTAATTATGCCGCAAGATGGCAAATTGTGGTTAACTTCAATCTCCCGCTGCTATTACACTATCACAGAGAAGCGAACACGTCAATAGCAGAGATGTGGAACGTTTGCACCTGTAAGTTGTTTTCACCTGCAAGTTGTTTTCACCCACATTGACACGTCACCGTTCATGACACTGCCCACGTCACAGCCCGTGGCTCTTCTACTCTGGCAATCACGTGATCTCATTACGACGAGTGGATCTCAAAATGTCTAAGTGGTCTAAAGCTCTAAATTGTTGTGTCCAAGCAGTCTAAATATGTCGAACATGTCTGAAGGGTATAAGGGGTCTAGAAGTTGTTAAGGTCTAAGGGGGTCTAAAGACAGTCAAAGGACTGAAAGGGTCCAAGGTGTCGTGAGAGTGAAGTGGTCTAAAATGTCGAATTGGTCTTAAAGGAAAAAGGGGTCTGAAGGTTCTAAAAGGTCTTTGCGGTCACGGGTTTTATTAAAAGGGTGTCTTGGGAGTCTTCAGTGTCTAAGAGTTATTATGGTGTTTAAAGGGTTTTCGGGTTCTAACAGGGTCTAAAGGATCTCAAGAGGTCTAAATGTGGTATTCAGGCGTCTATTAAAGGGGTGTAAATGATGTAAATGTCTAATAATGTCTAAAGGGTATAACAAGTGAAAAGAGTCTTCAAAGGTCTATGCTAAGGGGTCGCATCAGTCAAAAAGGTCTAAAGATTTAAAAGGTACATTCCGATAGTACGTAATTAATAGACGTAGTCACGGTGCAACTGACGTTCAAACATTATGCAATGACGAGATATTAAGAGGACAACCATTTTCAGTTCGTGTTCAACTTTTTCCCTCATTGTCCTGAGCAAAGTGCATGTGAAGACCTCTTCGATCATGCAAACCCTTCACCATTTTAACCCATATACCTTCTTCCTCCTGTGCTTCCCCAACCTCTCCCCTCCATTCCGTCATTCTCCAATGTGCTTCTCCCTCCCTCTGTCCTCTCTCTTCCTCCAGTGACATTTGAGTTGAAGCTGCAGCCTGCATGTGTCATGGAGAGGTTACCATATAATTGGAGGGTTTCTGGCAGAGCGGAAAGGGTTTGCAGCTACAGCGGCATGAGATCTGACCCGTGAGTTCCACCAACTCTCTGGGTTAAACGGGGGTTGGTGGGAGAGTGGTGAGGCGGAGATAAGAGTGGGTCTTCCACCTGCACAACTGACGGGTGGAGTCGTATCTCATCCAAGATCTCCATCTCGCTTTGTCCGACCCTTTCCATCCGTTGGTCTCTTTTTTTTTTTGATATGACATTGCTCATTTGACGATCTAATGCAACTCTTCCTTCGGAAGATAGCATCATTGCCATTAAGCGCAGATGGATCCTCATCTCCCATAAAGTCCCCCACCTTCACATCTACCCCCCCTGTGCCCCCCCCCCCCCCCCACCTATCCCTGGTCCACCCCGCCCCCTCCCAAACGCCTGCGGCACGCAGGGAATCCGGCGTCATGGAGAGAAATCACTCCTGGAGGTCTTGATGCTGCTGTACAGATATCCGGCTTAATGGGGGCTGAAAAGGCGTGGGACCGACCTTTCGCGGTCAAATTTGTAATCCGAATCCATATTCAGATCTTCACCAAAATTGAATCGATTCGGTCTTGTCAGACACCCAACTCGTCCACCAAGTTTCATCCAAATCCGTCCATAACATTTTCAGACATCATGCTATATATCGGTTTTAGCCCAATCACTCAATGGTGAAGAATCACTTTTTTTTATTCTCTGATCCAGATCAGGATTCGGATCTTCACCAAAATCTAATCGAATCGTCCTTGTCAGACACCCAACCTCTCCATCAAGTTTCGTCCAAATCCGTTCACAACGTTTTGAGATATCCTGTTATACGAGTATGCCAACTTGTGGTTAACTTCAATTTATATTTTGGCCCCATCTCCCGATGGTGAAGAATCACATAAATAATTCTAGTAGCCGGATCCGAATCCGGATCTTCACCAAAATCTAATCATTTCGTCCTCGTCACATTCGCTATCTCTCCACCAAATTTCATCCAAATCCGTCCACAACTGTTTGAGATATCTTGTTCACAGACAGACAGGCAGACAGGGGCAAAAACATAACCCCCATCCACCTTGAGTGGCGGAGTTTAGAAGACTTTGAGGAGCATTTGGGAAAGGAAGCACCGTCAAAATCAAATCTTCATCTTTGGGGGAAAAGCCATTTCAGACTGGAAGTTTACTCGGCAGCAAGCACAGCGGACTGTTTACTTCAGTTCATCTCCACTCAATGTTTACTTTTGGGAGTAATGCGAATCCACATTATGTTGTACAAGTGCAAGACCATCCATCACATGTTATGGTTTGGGCGGCGTTATCTGCCACCACCTCATTGGTCCTTAGTTTTGTGATGCGTCTGTCAATCAGCAGCTACAGTCACGTGAAAAAGTAAGTACACCCCATGTAAAGTTTTGACTTTTTCAACATATTTCAACATACAGCTATTTGATCTTCATTTCAACAATATTGATAGATAAAGGTGATATAATATAACAAATATCATGAAACATTTACATTTTGTAGTCCATTGTATAATTTATATAAACATAAATGCAAATTACGCATGTGGAAAAAGTAAGTACACCTTTGGCTCTAATAGGTGGTATTGCCCCCTTTGGCAGAAACAACCTCAAGTAGGCGTTTCTTATAACTGTCTACCAGTCTCTGACGTCGACTGGGAGAAATTTTTGCCCACTCCTCCATGCAGTATTCTTTCAGCTGTGTGATGTTTGAGGGGTTTCTTGCATGCACAGCTCGTTTCAAATCCCCCTACATCATCTCGATGGGATTTAGATCCGGGCTTTGACTTGGCCATTCCAGAACCTTCCATATCTTTCTTTTCAGCCATTCCTTGGTGGATTTACTGGTATGTTTAGGGTCATTGTCATGTTGCAAGGTCCACCCTCGGTTGAGCTTCAACTTTCTGACAGATGGCCTCAGATTATCCTCAAGCACCCTCTGGTACAATGAAGAATTCATCGTGGATTCTATGATGGTGAGCTGCCCAAGCCCTGATGCAGCAAAGCTGCCCCAAACCAGAATATTTCCACCACCATGCTTTACAGTTGGTATCAGGTTAATATACAATATAATAACCACCTTTAGAGGCCATTTTTCCCCACAAAGCGGGGGTTGGCCTTTTTCGGGAACCGTGGTTGTTGTTGTTTTTTGGTCCCCTTTTTGAAGCAATGTTTTACGGCCGGATGCCCTTCCTGACGCCAACCCTTTTTTCCGCCTTTAACGACAAACAGGGAATTACCAGTGAACTGGTACTCAATTAGCCGACCTCGGAAGGATGACAAGCTGAGTCAACCCCCCTGGCGTTAATTCAGCGATCGACCGCGATTCGAAACCCAGGATCCTAAGCCGGCACCCTAGCCGCTAGCCCAACACCAGGGTTCCTGATAACCTGAGTTATCAAAGTTGGTATCACCAACTTTGTGGTACCAATGTTTGTGGTACCAAAAAGATACCAAAGTTGGTATCAGGTTATTGTGCTCAAATGCTGTCTTTGGTTTTCGCCAAACATGTCTTCTGGTACTGTGGCCAAATAGCTCTACCTTTGACTCATCTGTCCAGAGCACATTGTTCCAGAATTGCTGGTCTTTGCCTAGGTGTTCATTGGCAAACTTTAGTCTTGCCCTGAGGTTCTTTCTGGACAGCAAAGGTTTCCTCCTGGCACACCTCCCATGTAGATCAAATTTGTGCAGCCTCTTTCTAATGGCAGACTCGTGCACTTTGACATCAACAGTGGCAAGAGCTACCTGTAGGTCCCGTGATGACATTCTGGGGTTCTTAAAGACTTCTTTCAGCATCTTGCGGTCTGCTCTCGGGCTGAACTTGCTGGGGCGGCCTGGCCTGAACAAGTTGGCAGTTGTTTGGAATCTTCTCCACTTGTAGATGATCTTCCGGACAGTCGAATGATTGATTTCTAATTGTTTGAAGATCTTTTTAAATCCCTTCCCAGACTCGTAGGCATCTATAACCTTCTTTCTGAAGGCCTCAGAGAGCTCTTTTGATCTAGGCATGGTGACGCCGCACACTTCAACAACAAAGAGCAACCCAAACTAAATGTCTGAGGTTTAAATAAGACAGGTTCCTCCAAGATCCTCTCCAATGATGTTCTAATCATTTGCACCTGAGCTGGTGCACCTGATTCTAATTTTAGGTATTTGAAGTAGTGATAAATGTCGGGGTGTACTTACCTTTTCCACATGCGAAATTTGCATTTATGTTTATTTAAATTATACAATGGACTACAAAATGTAAATGTTTCATGATATTTGTTATATTATATCACCTTTATCTATCAATATTGTTGAAATGAAGATCAAATAGCTGTATGTTGAAATATGTTGAAAAAGTCAAAACTTTACATGGGGTGTACTTACTTTTTCATGTGACTGTATATCTGCATACGTTGGAGAATTCGCTCACACCTGAACTTGAACGACGTGAATTAATTAGTTGTTGTAAGAGTAGTAGTCGATGTGTTTAGTGTTAGCACAGGCCCACACGGTTCTCTCGACCAAGCCCACGGCAGGGAGACAGCCGATGGATCTAGCAGGAGCGACCCAGAGATCCCGCACATCCAGGATGGTGTGTCCCTGCCTTCACCAAGTCAGGGCCATGGCAGAGCTAGATGGAGAAAGAGAAAGAAGAGGGAAAGGGCCGATCCATGAGGACCAATCAGCACTCTGGCAATGGCCGGGCTGCACTGACGAATCCAGGCAGCAGGGAATAATGGAGAAGATTTGTCCCCTGACTTGCATTGGGGGGTACAACCACCACGAAGACACATCCCAGATAGTTGTTTTCCTCTTTGATGATAATGGGGTGAGTCATCGCTCTCGGCAAATCTCTTCCCTTCATTTGCGCCAATGAAGGAAATACCTGCATGAAGAAGCGTTTAAAGTGATAGAGGTGTGCGCTATCTCTCTCCCATTTTCTACTCCCATGAGCATCGTTGGCTGCAGGTGCAGTAAATGCAAGGTGAAGTCTGATGCACACAGGTGCAGCAGACTGGCCAGGTCGTCGTTATGTCAATCGCCTACAGGTCGCATGTTCTACTCCGATCTTCTCGAAACGTAACCGTCTGGTACAGGTAGTCCCAAGCTAGAAGCCTGTTGTGCTTTTGGCTAATAGGTCAAAGGTCAGGATGACATAAATGGTCAATTGTCATCCGATTGACCAGATAGCTATATATCGTGGTGGAAATGGCCATAGTGGCTCTGAGCCCTCTAGCCTGGGTTTGAATCCCGACTCAGCTATAAACTGCCATCCCGGTGTTTCACAGGTAGGGTGATTCATCATTTTGTGTGTCGTTCCTCGGACGGACGTTAAATGGGCGTCCTGTCTGCCAGCGTCCATAGGTGGACATTAAAGATCCCACGGTGTCCTTCGTGAAGAGCAGGTAAGCGATCACCGACACCATAGGCATCAGTGTGTTTCTATAAATGGGATCAAGGAAAGGCTTATTGGGGTGAGGAGGAGAGAACACTGGGTTTTCACTTCGCAAATGGACAGGTTGTTTCACTTCCCTCGCTGGTCCAGAACGATTGCCCTGCATGGGGATTGAACTGACACCAGACTCCTGCACAGCAAAACCTCTGGTTTGCCCGACAAACTCTCTTCATTGTCTTGTCAAAACCTATTTGTGTCGACTGTGGTGTGCAGTAAGGTCTTATAAACTAGATATATAAGATCTCCCATGCGTTCGCTTGGTTTGTATCCAAGGTGCGTGCGTATCGGTGAGGGTTAGAGAGTCATGTTTATTGTTCATTCCGACATTTGTTTAATATTATGATTGTTTCATTCGTATTGCTTCATTTAATCCTTCCCCCCAAGCCATTTGCTTGCTATTAAATATACCTGGTCTCAGTGTGATTTCCATTTGTCGTGGCTGCTTTTTTGGTGGTTCAGGCTGGTTGCAGTGTCGTTGGAGTGTAGTTCAGTGCTTCCTGTGCAGGTGCCATTCATAGGACAGCTCACCGCATGACGAGACTGGGGCAAAGCCTTTGGGACCCCCATTTTTGATGGGGGGAAACCATGGGGAAACCGGGCTGGTTTGGGTCGTGGTGGTGTGGGGCAGCAGTCAGGGTGGTGCTGAGGTGTCGTCCACCAGATGGCGGTCTCCTCGGGTTAACCTGAGGCAGAAGGTGGTTCCATAGATGGGAGAAGTGAAAGAATTATGCTGAATTTGGAAGGCTAAGCAGGAAGGGGTTACTAGGAGAACCACACAGTCAATAATCACAACCCGAAAAGCTTAATCCCACTTAACGCGTAAACCCTTCTCAAATATTTATTTACATAGATCACATGGGCCCAGCGGAGTCACATTTTGAGGAAAGGTAGACACTAGACAGGAAGAAATAGAGGAGGTGGAGAATGAGGGCAGGGCTTAAAGTCGGCCCTTGTCTTATCTGGGCACTGTCAATGGACAGGTACTGATCCTGATATAGGTAGGAAGGTGAAGGTGAGGGGGAGGGGGTGATGGTCAGTATGATAGCGTGGTGTGGTGTAGTGCAATGTCGTGTGGTGAAACCACGTCCTCCACCAGGGATCTCTGCTTGGCCTGCCTGCCTTTCACGACTTGCACAGCACCCCACGCCCAGTGCAGCACGGGTCTTTCCCCTCACAGTGCAACACGGGTCTTTCCCTTAGTGCAACGTGGGTTTCCCCTCAGACGACAGGCAGGTAATCCTGGTTCACAGCAAATCTCTGGCCTGATTCCAAGGCCACGAGCAGCGCTTGCGTTCCGCCTTTATACCCACTTAAAAGGGGGTATAGACCCTGATCCCGCACAGAGCATCCCCATTGACACGCCTCCAGACGCTCCACCCAGCTCTCCTGTCAATGATTTGCGCTTCATGCTTGGGGATCTTCTTCACCGAGCGCCCTGCTCCAGACGCTCCACCCAGCTCTCCTGTCAATCATTTGTGCTTCATGCTTGGGGATCTTCTTCACGGAGCGCCCGGCTCCTCGCGTTTCCCGACAATGCGATTTCAAGCTGAGGGGACTTTTTTGTTTTCACGAGGGATGTTCGTGTTTAACAAATGAGTCGTCATGGAGGGAAAAAACATTGGTTATGAGGGGAATCTATATATATAAAACACAGTGTGTGTGTGTGTGTGTGTGTGTGTGTGTGTGTGTGTGTGTGTGTGTGTGTGTGTGTGTGTGATGTTACCGATAGACTCTGAAATGGAGAGGCTCACGTGCTTGATATTTGGCATAGACATGGCCATTGAGCCTGGGACGAACATGGCCGAGACCATATTTGACGAGATCCATATTTTTTATTCATATTTACCTCAGCGCATTTCAGCGAAGTACCCGCTAATCTCAGCCAGTGCCAGAGCAGCTCGCTGATTCGCTCAGAGCGATCACGTGATGTTCCATCCATCACACGTCACACGTTTGCACGTAATTCAGGGCGAAAGATTGCGTTTTTTCACCTTTATGCGATCGTGTTTTGTGTCGATTTTGTGCAATATGAATTAAATTTTAATTCATATTTCGTGTTTACGAATTCGAATACGAAGGATTTCCCCTTTCCCCTTTCGATTTCGAATACGAATCAAATACGAGCTTGAGTCGAGAGGGCGAATGTACGGGTTGGGAATGTACGGGTCTCCGTTCCCCCGCCCGGCAACGCCGGTACTGGAGGGCGTCACAGGATCGGTGAGTCTCCAAAACCCGCTTCGTGCTCTTTCGAAGATGCAGGACGATGTCGCGATTGTTGTGCTGCTCTCCGACCATGAGAACTGCAACGTCATTGTTGACTGGCCCTCCCCTTCCCTCTCCCTTCCCCCTCCCCCGTCCGTCCTCCCCCTCCCTTCCCCCTCCGTCCTCCCCCTCCCTCCCCTTACCCCTTCCCCTTCCCCTTCTCCCCTCCCCTCCCTCTCCCCCTCCCCCTCCCCCCTCCCCCTCCCCCTCCCCCTACCCCCTCCCCTTCTCCCCTCCCCCTCCCACTACCCCCTCCCCCTCCCCCCTCCCCCTCCCACTACCCCCTCCCATCCCCCTCCCCCTCCCATCCCTCCCCTTCCCCCCTCTTCTCCCTTCTCCCCCTCCCCTCCCCCTCTTCTCCACCTCTCCCCCTCCTCCTCCCCCTCTTCTCCCCTCCCCCCCTCTTCTCCCCTCCCCCCCCTCTTCTCCCCTCCCCCCCGTTCCCCTCCCCCCCCCTCCCCCCTCCCCTCCCCTCCCCCGCCCGGCAATGCCGGGTACTTCTGCTAGTCATGGATAAAACATGAACAGTACGTGTCTAAGGGTCGCCAATGTCTCGCATGTGTCTGGAGAGGTAAATAGACCGAATTGGAACTGTGTCTGGAAAGTTGAAGCCGAATTGAATACTGTGTCTAAAATGTACAATGGTTACCAGAAACTGCTCTGATCTGATTGACTGGGGTGGGGGTTACCAGGTGGGGGTTACCAGGTTAGATGTAAATATGTCACATGTTCAATAAAAAAAATTCTTAAACGTCACTGAATTTCGCACGTCGGGGTCCAGGGTCGTTTCTGTGCTTCATTTTCATAAACAACTAGATCGGCACTCAATAGAGAGCATACCTCCACCAGGTGAATAGTTTACGTTTTGTATCCTAGAGTAGACCAGAAAATCACAACACTGAATCACATTTGATCAAAATCATCAGTCCACAACTTTTTGAGATATTCTGCTGTATATCGTTTTTGGCCCCATCTCCCAATGGTGAAGAATCGCTTTAAAAACCCTACGAGCCGGATCTGGATCGTCACCAAAATTGAAACGATTCTTCCTGGTCAAACACCCAACCTGTTCACCAAGTTTCGTCCAAATCCGTTTATAACTTTTTGAGATATCCTGCTATGTATCGTTTTTGGCCCGATCTCCCAATGGTGAAGAATCACCTAAAAAATTAAATAACTCTTATATCCGAATCCATATTCAGATCTTCACCAAAATTGAATCGATTCTTCCTTGTCACACACCCAACCTGTCCACTAAGTTTCGTCCAAATCCGTCCACAACTTTTTGAAATATCCTGCTATGTATCGTTTTTGGCCCTATCTCCCAATGGTGAAGAAGCACTTTAAACATTATAGTAGGCAGATCTGGATCTTCACCAAAATTTAATAGATTCTTCCTTATCAGACACTCCACCGGTCCACCAAGTTTCGTCCAAATCCATCCATAACCTTTTGAGATATCCGGCTATGTATCGTTTTTGGACCTGCCTCCCAATGGTGAAGAATCATTTAAAAATTCTAGTAGCCGGATCCGAATCCGGATCTTCACCAAAATCGAATCATTTCGTCCTTGTCACATACGCTAAATCTCTGCCAAATTTCGTCCGAATCCGTCCACAACTTTTTGAGATATTTTGTTCACAAACGGGCAGACAGGGATGAAAACATAACCTCCATCGACCTTTGGTGACGTAGGTAATAACAGCAACGATCCAACACTCACATTATTTATCAATCTTCAGTAACACAAACATGGCTCCGGTAAACATAAGGAGTTATTGTCCCAGGAATATGAATGGGTATTCAATTCCTCAATGAACCTCATTTTAATCAGCTGTCACGACACTGGTCGAGTGAAGCAAAAAATAACCACCGTTCCAGATCGAACAACATATGACGTCATCGGTTGTTCCGTTTTTTTGATCAGCCGATGACGTCATATGTTAGATGCCTATCACTGTGGGGCCATGACCTCTGTTCGGGAAACATCCTGGGTTATTCTTCCATTTGATAGCTCAGAGCGAGGTACTTGACCCTCGGGTCTTCCAAACCACGACCAGGTATTTGCGAACTCAGAGCTCCTCGCACCGGTAATCCTGCCACCTCAACACCTGTCGACATTTTGTCGTTTCGGGACAGGGACATTGAAAGACGGATGCAGCACCCTCGTTGCGGGAGATCTTCGTTCAATCGAACCCATTCGTCCATAAACGCAGAAGCTCTTCCCACTGATTGCTCCATTGAGCAGCGGAGTGACATCAACGTTGGCGTTGCTCAGGGCAACGGCTCAGCAACCGCCGTTGCTGTGGCAACCGACCGGCCTAGATAATCTCTTCCGTGTTTTGCATGAAAGGAGCAATCAGGGGTTTTGATGATCAAGGCAGGTGACGAGGCACCTCGGCCTCGTCTCCTGCCCGATGGTGCTGCGTTCAGTGCGTGGTGCATGTTTGCGGTGCTTCCATTACCATTACGCTACTTCGTGCAACGCTCGGTTTCACAAAGCGCCATTTAAAACGCGCATTCGGACAACCGGCTCATTTAAATGGAAATGTCCTCCACGCGGCAGCGCCCTCCTTCCCTCGGAACCCGCACCGGACGTTGTGTTCTTCGTCGTGCTCTTTACGCACGCCCGTGCGACAGAGTGCGCCACAAACCTGACAACGCAATGATTAAAAAACAAAACAATGATGACGTCATCACAGGTGGGTGATTCAGCGAACTGCTCGTATTATACGACGAACTCGTGACACCTGTTCTAAAACTCCATTTGAAGAAGAAACGATCGATGTTTCGAATGCAAACGGGTTCTGTGATCGTGATAGTGATTGGCAATAAAAACAAAATCCTCCATTTTGCGCACGTACGTAATATGTAGATGGCCCCTCACAAGACCACGTGCAAGCCGTGACGACGCGGCTGTGCACTCATGAATCGTGCCGTGAGCGGTGCAACGCCAATCACTGGGTATATACACCCCGGAATGTTAGGGGTTACTATGTGAAGCGGTGAATGCACAATCATTACGCGAACTTTCGAGCTGACGTCACATTTGCCTCCCACTGTGTTTGAAAGTTTTCACCGACAGAGCGTACATAAAATAACTTTTCCTGTTTTTCGCAAAAGGAGCATTTTCCAGTACAGTAATAAATGCACTGAACACACACTGACACGCACGTACGGATCCCCCACGCCCCCACGCCCCCTCCCCCGCCCTCCTCCCCCCAATGCACGCTCGCGAAAACCCTGATTCTTTCTTACAAAGCTGCAAAAGTGATGGCGCAGGAGTTTATTTAATTACCTTTCTATTCCAGCACCACAGTCTACGAACGTCGTTGTAGTTCATGTTCAAGTACCACTAATGTGTAGGCCTACTAGTGTCTTTGTCTTGCAAGTGATCTACGTACCATATGTACGATGTACAGACTCCTCCCGTGAGCCCGAGACCAATGTAACACAGCAACTTGGTAAACCTGTGTACCACTAATATGACTACGACTACTACTACTCTTACTACTACTACTACTACTACTACTACTACTACTACTACTACTACCTACTACTACTATCACTACTACGAATACTACTACTTCGACTACTACTACTACGACTACGACTACTACTGCGGCGACCACGACGAATACTACTACTACTACTACTACTACTACGACTACTACTCCGACTACTACTACTACTACTACTACTACCTACTACTACGACTACGACTACGACTACGACTACGACTACTACTATTACTACTCCGACGACTACTACTACTACGACTACGACTACGACTACGACTACGACTATTACTGCTGCTACGACTACGAATACTACTACTGCTGCTGCTACCACTACTACTACAACTACCACCATTACGAATACCACAAACTACTACTACTACTACTACGACTACTAATACTACTACGACTACTAGGCCGACTACTACTACTTTTACTACTACTACTACCACTATGAATACGACTACTACGACTACAACTACTATTACTACGACTCCTACTACTATGCCACGCCATTTTGCTGCTCCTCGAGCTGTTCTACTTTCCGACATTTCCTTCTCATCCTCCTCATCCTCCTCATCCTCCTCATCCTTCTCATCCTCCTCATCCTCCTCATTCTTCTCCGTTTTCGTTTGTATTTTGTTTTGGTTATCTCAACCGAGTTGGTTCATTTTGTTACTTTATTTTAACGTTCAGTTTGATTTCATTAGTAGGCCTACTTTGTGTTCAGGCCTAGCCGCGGTAGCCGCGCCCGCGTGGGACTAGTTACGCCTTATTGCGGCGATATCGTTAAAGTATTTAGTGATCCTTTGCTCTTTGGTTTAATCATCATTTAGTAAGATGAAGTCGCACACTGTGGTGAGCGGGTGTGTGAGTGAGCGTTACGAGTACCCGACTGCAAAGCTGCAATGAGCCGGCGAAGCCAAAGCCTCTTGCCACTATTTTACCCATCACTATGGCATCAGTAGGTTAGGTAGTTGGTAGTAGGTAGGTGTAGTAGGTACCGTACCTAGTTCAAAATGACACCATTTGCATTCTGGATGAGATTAAAATTTATAAAATTTCCTTCTTGATTAATTCGGTGATTTTCCGTCTCAACTTCGGATATTTCCGGCCGTGAAAAACTATCCACTACGGCCACGAGATTCCTAAAAAATAATTCTTCGTCAATTTTAGAATATTTGACGCCGTTTTCCACGTCCGAAATGTGGTAAAAAGCTTTTTTGAAATATTTTTTCAAATGCTCGAATCTCATTGGTTCCGGTAATTGGTGACGATTTTCGTTGAAGATAACCAGGGCCCTTGTGGGCCCAGGGGACGAGGTTGGTCTTAAAGTATTTAATTACAAATTAGAGGTGCATTAGATTGTGAATCAAAAAAAAGACGGGTGAAACAAACTCCTATTGAACTTTTTTCAATTTGTTATGCATACTTCCGCACCCGCAAGATGGCGGCCTCCATTGAGCGATTTGGTGTGTCAAAGCTTCGAAATTCTCAAGGGATCCAGCAAAATCTGGCTTTTCAACATACTACATACGCATTCGTTCACAACACCGGCTTCGCCGGCTATTAGATTAATAACGTGTTTTTGTTACCTTGGTTCTAAGAGGAACAATAAATTATTTTTGAATCATGCCAATGCATACTGAATGAGTTGATGTCGCTGCGGCCACTTCTGGTGCAGGGGTGGGGAAAAAAGCCCACCCGTTTCAGACTTTGACAAGGAAACATGGCGTGAGATGCGAGTTGGGACAAACTACCAAAATGGAAGTGTATGTGAGCGCAATGTCCATTGTGGTTGATTCATCAGTAATAGTTGCAGCCTCTAAAATGTATGGAAGAGCTGTGTTCTTCCTTAAATCCGAGGCTGCAGCGAATAAGGTGATAGAGAAAGGCATTGTTGTAGGAGGGATGTTTGTCCAAGTAGAACCACTTTCGAGCCTTGGAACACCAATCGTACTCTCTAACATGCCTCCCTTTAGTGCTGATCATGTGGCTGTGCCATTCTTGGAGCGATTGGGGGTGCTAAGATCACACATTAGGCCTGTGCCTCTCGGATGTCGTGAGCCTGCACTACGTCATATCCTGTCTTTTAAAAGACAAGTTTCCATTGAACTGTACAATGACACGGAATTGGAGGGATCCTTTGTCATTCTGTTTGAAGGCAAGAATTATAAGGTCTTTTATATGACTAATGAGCCTTGTTGTCATATTTGTAAGGTAAAGGATCACTTCAGAGCAGACTGTCCCACTGTCTCAAAGAAAGTGTCTGCTCCTCCGAGCCTTGAACAGCAAAAGGGAAATGAGAGTATCACTCCAAGTATCAGTAAAGAAGTACCTGCTCTTCGATGTCCAGAAGAGTCGAAGGAAGAGGAAAGTAGTACTTCAGAGGTTTCTGTGCCGTGTCCTGGCCCTAGCTTACCCTCAGACATAGACCAATGGAAAATGGTAAAGTTAGGGAAAGGGTAAAGAGCACAGAAGAGAAAATCGGAGCCAGAAGCTAAGGGGAATGGTGATCATATACCAACTTCTGAAGGTACAACTGATAAGGACATGGCAAAACGATCAACAAAGTCGGGTGCTCTGAAAAAAATAGACATCGTTACAGAAACTGAACAAATGGAAGAGGAAACAAGTACAGATACATTCAAAGTACACCGCCCCCATGCCAAATAATTAAATATCCTACAGCGTGGCATTGCCGGGGCGCCTCCGGCGCCCGTCAATACCGCAGTGCAGCTCATTGAGGCTGTATTGGGAGGGAGAGGTGTACACTAATTGATTGATTAATTGTATAATTAAAATCAATAAAAGATTATCACAAAATATTTTCATAATCAATTGGCTAATAGCATAACTAAACCACTAGTGCTTCATCCGAAGATGTATCTTTTAGAAATGTAATTAAACAAGTCATTAATAAAAAATTAAATAATTAATTGATTAATCAATAAATAATTAATCGATTAATCAATAAATAATTAATCGATTAAATGATTAATTAATAAATCAAAAATATCCTTGATAGCCACATCACTTGGTCACTGTCATGTCCAAATATTAGCTTCCCAGCTCAAAAGGTGCCTGAGATATTGGCCAAAGGAGAAAGAAAATAAATAAATGATTAATAATGAAAATAAATAAATAATAATCATTAAAAAATTTAATTCTTAATCAATTCGGTCACAGAACACATAAACCACCACCATTTCATCATAATCTGTAACAGATTTTTAAAAAAAAAGTAATTAATCGAATAATTAAATAATTAATCGATTAATTGATTAATTGATTAATCAATAAATCAAAAATATCCTTGATAGCCACATCACTTGGTCACTCATGTCCAAATATTAGCTTCCGAGTTCAAAAGGTGCCTGAGATATTGGCCAAATGAGAAAGAAAATAAATAAATGATTAATAAATGAAAATAAATAAATAATAATCATAAAAAAATTAAATTATTAATCAATTCGGTCAGAGAACACATAAACCACCACCATTTCATCAGAATCTGTAACTTTAAAAAAAAAGTCATTAATCGAATAATTAAATAATTAATCGATTCATTGATTAATTGATTAATTAATAAATCAAAAATAGCCTTTGCAGCCAAATCTCCTGGTCATTGGCATGTCCAAATATCAGCTTCCTAGCTCAAAAGGTGCCTGAGTTAATGGTCAGAAGAGAAAGGAAATTTGATTAATTAAATAAGTACTTAATTAATCGCTAATAATTAAATAACTCTTCAATTAATTGATTATTCAAAAAACAAAAAATAACTTTTTTCAGAAAGGACTTGCTCACTATTGTGCCGAAATTTCAGCTTCCTAGCTCAAAGGATGGCTGAGATATCGCCTGGACAAACAAACAAGAAACAAGAAAGAAAACAAGAAAGAAAACAAACAAACAGAGTGAAAACTGAGTACTCCCTTTCAGCGTGCGTCACTGCCGAGCCCCCTTCGGTGCCCAGCAATGACGATTTGCAATGCCTGGAGATGGCATAGGAAAGGTGCGGTGTACAATAGATACTCATCCTCAAGTACCAGATCATGAATGTGATCGGCTGCCAAGTGCAGCTAATGACATGCAAAAGAGCGAACAAAGTATCTATAACTAAAGCCAGTGCGGTAATGACGACCGACCCGGTGACATCTCCCGACTTGGCAGCGTTAAAGGAGACTGAGAGGTCTGTTGTGGAGATGGTACATCCCGCTGCACCAACAACAGCTGCAAAGAAGCTTCACAATACGCAAATTGAAGCTACATCCGCAGTGGAGGTTCCTCAAAGAAAGAAACACCACCGAATGCTCAAATGAAACTGTGGAGTCCATTTCTGTTGAAGAAAGTATACTAAAATAACCAATCATACAAGCAGCTGAGGTCGTGCCTGTACGGATTGAGGTGTTGAGTGCTTCCTCTGTATTGACAAGATGCGCAGAGAGGGAAGTCGACAGGCACGCTTCTCGGCAAACACCTCAAATGGATGAACTCCTCGTTCCCTTGGCAGTAGCATCCTCAATTCCTACAGCTTTGTCTAGTGGGGCAGAAATAACTGCACCAGTAATACTGGAGGAAGTTTCATCTGTGTTGGCAGAAACCTCTGCTAAGCCTGTTTTAAGTAACGACGAGGTAGCGGGTGAGGCACTCAGAGAGAACAAAACAAAGGGGAGAGACCATGAGATCCCAGACAGTGACGACGAGGAGAGCATTGGGGACTGGGAAGATCAAGGAGCGATGATGCCCTTTGAGTCGGAACTGCCTTCAGGGCATCTTTCTTGCATTCCTGGCAATGAAATTTTAGAGTTCCTTGAAAAAAGTTTACATAGTAGGAAGAAAGTTGAAACTGCCTTAAAAAGGTGGAAAGACTACCATTTACTCGTGCATTCTCTAGATGTACTGAGAAGAGAAGGACACAAAAGTAAGGCTTCAGGCTCGGCTGAACAAGTCCGAGTCAGGAAGTTTCTTTCACAGATGTTGATCTATAGGTCTAAGAATGAACTGTCTTAGGTTGGTTTCTTCTACTTTGTGAAAGCAAAGAATTTTGATTTACATAATGACCGCAATAGGTTTTCGTCTTGGATAATTGAACGTCAACGGATGTCAATAAATAATAATCGAAAAATAATTTCTCAATCAATAGGCTAACAGCATACCTGAACCACTGGTGTTTCATCCGAAGATGTAACTTTTTGAAAATTAATTAAATGTCATTAATCGAAAAAATTAAAGAATTAAATGATTAATTGAGTAATCTATAAATAATTAATCGATTGATTGATTAATCAATGAATCAAAAATATCTTTTATAGCCACATCACTTGGTCAATATCGTGTCCAAATATCAGCGTCCTACCTCGAAAGGTGCCTGAGATATTGCCCAGATGAGAAAGAAAATAAATAAATGATTAATAACGAAAATAAATAAATAACTAGAACTGCCACTTTATAACTGCTGGCAGTGATGACCAGTTTCCTCCGCCTTCCCGATTTTGATACAACCCCGCTTTGATACAACCCCACTTTCATCGGACACACTTTGATACAACCTTGCTTTGATACAACCTCGGTTTCATCAGACACGCTTTGATACAACCTCGGTTTGATACAACCTCACTTTCATCATAATTAAAGCTCCATCAATTTATCCCGAGAAGTTGCTCAAGAAATTTTATCCTGATCGGATGAAGTTTTTTACTTGTCGAATTATGACGTCATAATGGAGGAACGTATGACATTATCATTCACTTGTGTTATTCCCCATGTAGAGTTCTTTACAATGAGATATGTCTCCATTTTTTCTGTGCAGTGCTTTTGGAGATATGGAGGTGCAACGATTTTTGGTGTTTCCAGGATGGCGCCCGTACCACGTGGCGTACGATGTCATAGTTAGCTTTAAAAGATTCTAGACGCCAAAGCGCTCCTTTGGTGAAAATTTCCTGTCCATCGGTTAAACCATTGCAGAGAAAATGATTTTTAAACAAAATAAACCTGAAAAATAGCAGAGCCAAAATCATTGATATGGCCTGTAAAGCTCATGCGGAGTTTATTCTTCTTCACACAATAACGTCTAACTTCCAGACCATATATCCAATCATCTGGAAATTTTCCACACTTGTTCCCATTCATAACTTCTACTTTATTATAAAGTTTTACGTCGATCAACTAGAAAGAGCAATCAGAGATTGCAGACCCTCCCTCGCCAGGACGTGTTTTCAGTGTTTTTAAGGCTTTTGTGTTAAAACAAATATGGCGGCCGAACCACGTGACCGATGACGTCATCATTTTTTCTCCACCAATCTATCCCTAGATGATGCTCAAGAAATTTCATCTTGATTGGATGAAGTTTTGTACTTGTCGAATTATGACGCACCAATGCAAAATGCATTAATACGCAAAATTGCAATAAAATTACGCAAAATACGCAAATACGCAAAACCAAAATATGCAAAACACGCAAGACGCATGCAAAATATGCAAACACGCAAAATACACAAAAATACGCTAAAATTAAAAATGCACTAATACGCAAAATGGAGGCACCTATGAAATCATTAGAACCACCTTTAGAGGCCATTTTTCCCTGCAAAGCAGGGGTTAGCCCTTTTTGGGCACCATGGTCCCCTTTTTGAAGCAATGTTTTATGGCCGGATGCCCTTCCTGCCACCAACCCTATGAAATCATTAACATATGTTATTCCACACGGAGAGTTCTTTACAATAAGCATGTCTCAATTTTTTATATGCAGTGCTTTCGGAGATATAGGTGTAAATTTTTTCGGTTTTTCCAAGATGGCGGCCGAACCACATGACCGATGACGTCATCATTAATATTTTTTTCTCCACAAATTTATGCCTAGATGATGCTCTATAAATTTCATCTTGATCAGATGAAGTTTTGTACTTGTCGAATTATGACATCATAATGGAGTCACCGATGACATCATCATTCACATATGTTCTTGTGCATAGAGGGTGCTTTGCAATGAGATATGTCTCAATGTTTTCTGTGCAGCGCTTTTGGAGATATAAAGGTGCAAAGTTTTTTTCGTTTTTCAAGGATGGTGACCGTATCACGTGACATACGACGTCATAATTACCATTATAATATTGTTGTGGAAATGAGAATTGTGTTTTTTTATTGTTGTAAAAATATCACCCTCCTTCCTCCAGTTGTTGTGTATAAAGGTCAAAGGGCATCCCTTAGTTAGGTCAGATACAATCACGTTAGCCAATCATAGATTTCCTCCTTTGTTGGTAGCTATTTCCTTATTCTGTGTATTAGGTTAAGGCTTTGTCTTCCATTAATTAATACTCCATTGCACGGAATTCAAATAGATAGATCCCCTTTTTCAAATTCCCCCAAAGCCTTTATTGCCAACTGCATTTATTGCCAACTGCATTTGCCGCCATTACGGCGTGGTCAGCTCGGGGAAGAGGGGCGTGCCCGCCCATCGTCATCAAGGGTGGAGCCAGAGCACCCGTGCCCACCAATCGGCACTGCGGAGAGCGACCCGATGGGCGTTTCCAAAAAGGCCGGCGGCTTGATCGCCACGCGCCTCATAAAAGGGGGTTGGGAGGGACTGCTTAAGCAGATGAGTGAGGAGTCCACCGCAGTTGAGTCCACCGCAGTTGAGTCCACTGCAATTGAGTCCACCGCAGTTGAGTTGAGCTTTCACGGCAGTTTCGACCCGCTGCTACGAAGCAACGCCGCCGTGCGAACCAGATTGAGGAGGGTCGGCGGGCGCTCACCTCGAGCCTTGCCGTTTACACGAACAGGACCTGCATCCTTCCTGCTCTGTGGACCACCTGGACCATCCTCTCCTTCCAGCCAATCGTTCCTGCCTTCATTCCCCATTCGTGTGAGTCTGTCTTTGTTTGTTCTGTCCTGGGTTAAGTAAGACTGTTTATAGGTAAGCTAATTTGCACTGTGTTTCTTCTCCTTCTGTTTTTATTTTATTATTCTTCCTCCTCCTTGGTTGCTTTCAATTGTGTAAATAGTAAATAAATCATATTTGTATTTCTTACCCTTTGCCTTTCTTTCCTCTACATCCGTCGTTGTTGTCTTTTCCGCATTGAATACCTGTGGCACGATTTGGCCAACGTTTGAGAATCGGGTCTAGTCATTGTTAACGGTTCGTGCCGCGGCTGCCATCTGCTCGGCAAATTAACATCTTATCCGCGGTCGCGAACGAGGCTGTGCACCGGCCTTTCCGGAGGTGGCGGTGCAGCTTCAGGGACCACGTCGGTCAAAATCAACGAGGGGACTAATCCCCCCTCAAAGGGGAACCATAGGCCGACGTTGGGGTCCACAACAATTGGTGTCGGGAGTGAGATACAGACCTGAAGCGCTTAGCGCGCTCAAATTACGAGTGGGCCGAAATTTTGTTTTATAAAATCCAAAATTTGAAAATCGTGCCATGGATGGTCAAGATGATCGGATGCCGGTGGGGGAATTAGAAGAGGGGTTAGGGGTAACCCAGGACCACAGGGAGGAAATGGAGGAGGAGAACAATGGTGAAGTGGTTGAGGAGGTATCAGATGCGCAAAATGGCGCCCTCGCGCACGTGGTTGTAGCGGCACCAAATTTAGCCATGCCCATGGTCGCAGCAGCCGAGCCCGAGATGCCAGAGTACATGAAAATAATTATGATGCAAATAATGGCCAAATTCGACACCCAAAAGGAAGAAACGAGGGCAATGAGGGACGAAGCAAGGGGTACCAGCGAGCAATTAAGAGACGGGTTAAACAATATGGGAAATAAATTTGAGGGTGAATTTGAGGGGTTGGACAATAAATTTGAGGGGTTAGACAACGGGATAAAAGAGGTAAAGAATGAGTTAACGGGGCTAGAAGATAAGATGGAAGGCAAATTGTGGGAGATAGGGGAGCAATCCGCCTGGGAAATCAAACGGATGGGGAACCAGATAGAGGAGGTGAAAATCGGGTTGGAAGGTAAACTGGATGCTCAGAGGGATGAATTGGGACAGATGAGGGCGGCATCTACTAAAGAGATGGGAGAAATGGGGGAGGAGATAAGACGAGGTGTGGGTGAGGATGTCTCGGGGGTACGCGAGGAGGTAAAGCGAGGTGAGAAGCGTATGGAGAAAGAGGTGAGGAATAATACGGCTAGGTTACAGGGGGGCATAGAGGGTCTGACGAGGGGAGTAGAACAGCTGACAGTGGGACAAAAGGAACTAGTGGACCAAGTGGAAAAGAACACTGCAATAATCGGGGGGTTAAAGGTGACACAAAACGAAATCAAAAATGACTTAATAGCGACGAAGAGGGAATGTCAGATGGTACGTGAGGGACTGACAACGAGGTTGGACGAGGTGATGGAGGCAATGGAGACAAAGGACCGGGAGGTGAGGACGCACATAGAAACGGTCAAGGTGGCCTTAGAGGACGAAATTGAGGAGACGTGCCAGGAAATAAAAGAGGTGAAGCAAAAGTTAGAGGATGTGGAAGAGGGGGTGAGTGAAATTAAGAAGAGACGGAGGGAAACTAAGAGGGAGATAAAGGAGGAGGTGATGGAATATGTACAAGGTCGGTGCTCAAATCGTGATGGTGTGCTTGCTAACCAGATAAAGAGTTTGCAGGTGGCGGAGGAGGTGCGACGACGAGGTGCCAAGGTGAGTGGCGATATACGCGGAAATGTATATGGTGTGAGGGAAGATTCAGTCGGCTTGGGGGTTGGTTTGGACCCGGGTGTTCGTGAGAGGCCGCTGGTGAAGTGTGCAACAGGTGCAGAGTGTGAAGGAGGAGGTGTGCGAGAATGTCCGACTATGGGGTGTGTGAGGAAAAAGTGCGCGGTCGAGAGTAAGGGTGAATGTGCGACCGAGTGTGGTGGTAAAAGTAGTAAGAGTGACACGGAGCGTGAGTTGGTTGTGGCAGGTGAGAGAGGATGTACACCTGGAATGGAAGGATGCACACCTGGAATGGTAGAGCGCGTATGGGAATGCACACTGGAGTTGGTAGTGAGGCACGTGGTTGGGTGTACGGAGGAGAGCACACCTGTGGTTGTCACAGAGGAGGTGACCGAGGAGGGGGCGCGAAGAGGGCGTTGGTGAAGGGTCCTGTGTGAGTGGAAATGGCGCGCGTGAGAGGAAAAAGTGTGCGTCAAAGAGTGAGCGTGTTATAAAGTGTGGGAGTGATACCAAGTGTGAGCGAGAATGCACGTCGGGGTGTACGGAGTGTGACACAGGGAGTGAGAGCGATACGGAGTGTACGTGCGAGGGTGAGTGTGACACGGAGAGTAAGGTGGTGGTGGAACGTGTGCGAGGAAGTACACCTGAGTTGGTTGTGGCGCGGGTGTGGGAAAGCCCATCGGAGCGCGTTAGTGGGTGGATGCAAGCGTGCACGCCCATGGTGAGTGGTACGGAGTACGTACCGAGGGAGAGTGCGCAAGACGGTGTGCGAGGTGTGTTAAGGGAGGGTGCGAACGGCGAGTGTGCACGAGAGGTGTGATGTGTAACAGGGAGTGCGTTGGTGGAAGGGACGGAGTGTGTGGAATGTACGGACGGCGTTGGAACGCCGGGCTTTGTGAGTGTGAAACGGGTCGTGTGGTGTGAGCATGCAAGTGAAGCATCGACGTTGACCGGGTTAACAGTTAGGGCGACGGATAGCGGGCGCTCGGTGCGCGGTGCGCTTTGTTGGATGCGGAGCCTCGCAAGGATCGATGCTGCGTCGCCCCGCTTCGGAGCGTCGCGCACGATTCGGGCCTGGCCCTGCCCCGCACGGTCGAGTCCGGGCCTTGTCGGGCGAGGCGACCAGTCCGGTTCAAGGGCGAGGAGGAGGAAGCGGCACTGTGCCCCCTGGCGGGGGCGGACTTTCGACGGGGCGAGGTTGAGCCATCGGGCCCGGGACCGCAAGGTGCCGCGCCGAGATGGTGCGTGGAATCTCGGCCCGACCAAACCACCTCCCTTGAACCGAAAGCCGGACGGATTCAACCTGCAGGCGACCAAACCACCCGCGTTCATTGCTCGGCTGTGTGAAGCCGAGTTTTAATGATGTGACGATGCACCGAGGCTCAGATATAGCGGACTGTGATGATGATAGTGTTTTGGACCCGAAATAAAAAAGCAAAATTTGATGATTGGCAAAGGATTGGCAGATAGATGATTGGCAGATGATTGGCAAATTTTTGATTGGCTGAAATTGGATGGGCCAAATTGGTAGTGAGAGATGCCCGATGTGGTGGGATGGCAACCCTGCCATGCCTCACAGCGGGGGCAAAGGAGCACTAGTTATGGGGTTGGCAGTGAAAACTAGCCCGGGAGGGTTAGGATATAGTGTGTAGGGACCTAGAGATTGACAATAGGTAATGGTAAGGTTAGGTAGTGACAATGATACCTGTAGTGGGGACGCAGGTAGATTAGTTTGGATAATAATGACGAGGGAGCGCAATAGTTTAAAGGGGTGACTGGGACGCGCGAGTTTCAGAGGGGAGTAGTTAGATAAGATGATGCCGTGTGTTTGAGGATCGAAAGTGTATTGAGTAGGGTATGAGTAAACGATTGTGATTGTGAGTTGTATTGAGATTGCACAGGTGTGCAACTGAACAGGTGTATGGAGCAGTGTATGAGTGAGTGATGGTGATGTGTGTTTTGTTGACCAAATGGTCCAGGGAGGAAGGAGGGTGCAGGTGGCACCAGGTGAGATTGCACAGGTGTGCAACTGCAGGTGAATGGAGAATGGTTGTGTGGAATACATGGAGTGTGGAATATATGGAGTAGGGAATGGATGGTATGGAGTGAGTATGGTGGAAACTGTGGAGTGGAGTGGATGGTGCGAAGGTGTGGATGGGGGAAAGGAGGATGGACCCCATCACGAATACCTGGGGAGGGTAGTGTAAGAGTTAGGTAGAGGGTACAGGTAAAATTGTGGTTGGATATTGGCATCTGTGGTGCGTGTGGAAGAATGGAGTCTGGATGGGTGCATTAGTGTTGTGGAAATGGCTGGGCGTGTAGCCTGTTAGGTAAATGTGTAGTTGATTGGGCACTCCACCACTGTGAGGATGTCGGCCAGGTGAGGCCGCAGGTGGGCTCTGGGAGCCGGTAGAGTTGTTGTGGATGGGGCCCGAGGATCCGGAGGACGGACCCGGGTAGCCCAGTGCCAGAGAGGGCACCGAGTGGGGTAAGCGCCAAGGAGGGCCGTCCCCAGTTAGATAGGTTAGGGTGAGGAGCAGGCAAGCTCGGAGGCAACTACAGTGGTGGAGGTGTGCAGGTGGGTAGACCTGCTGGGAGAGCTACATGACTCAGCCCGGAAATTGTGCAAGGGCACCGGGAGATGAATCGGGGGAGTGAGACCCCAAATTGAGAAGCACCACAGTTTGGTCAATGGGAATTTGGTTTTTAGAACCCATAGTGTAAGATTGCCAATGGTTTGGCAGGGAAAGACCCCGGGTAGTGTAAAGTGTGTTAATGTCAGTTAGAAGGTAGTTAGGCTTAATAATCTCCTCGCACCATCTACATCCACTCACCTGAGGTGACGAAACTCCACACCATGCCAGGTTGTTTTTATTATTTTATTGTGCAAATGTTTGGAATGTGAAACGCATCATGACATGGGTGTGACATTGTGCTTTGTTGTTCCATCTCTTCCTCCTTATGAGGATTGATGATGAATTGGGTGATGGCAAATTTTGGATTAGTGGGAGTGAAGACGAATTTGGTATCGGGGAAATATGGGGAAGACGAGACATTAGTGACGAATTTGTAAATGTGTAGATTGTTGTAAATATGGGGTAAGGGCAAGGGTAGAGTAGATGACAGGGGGGGTGACGTACGTTAGGGACGAGCTTTCTCACTTCGCTCTCCGTACGCACCCCGTCTTGCATTGCCTTTATTGATGTGTACCCTTGTGACCTTACCCCTCGCTCACCTGTCTTTTCCCCCCCTTGTCTCCCACACGAGGACTGTGTGCCACTGAGTGCCGAGGGGAGCGTGCGGGAGTCCGCCATTGTGCGCCCGAAACTTCCGGAACCAGCTGTCTGCATCGATGCACCACCTTATGGACCACATGTCTGTGGCTGAGCACCACTGATGGACCCCATGGGTTGGGGCATGGCCCCTCTGCTGGAACCGGCCATGAAGGCCCGAGATCTTGCTGGCGGACCTTGGTCACAGGGCACCGATGCCACACAGGTGAACCACCATAGTCGGCCCTGTGGGCCATAAATAAAAAAACAGACACGTTTTCTGTGCATGTTTTATTATGTCCAAATAGGCCACCAGTAAGAAAATGACGAAGAAAGACAACATGAGGAAGAGAACAATAGCCAGCAGAGGGAGCCGAAGAGCAAGACACCACCAAGGGTTTGTTGTTTTTATTTTTATTATTGAACTGTGGTGACTGTGCACCGATTGGTGCTTGATGGTGTTTTGGTGCGTTTTTGTGTGCTTCATGGTGCGTCGATGCAGGGCAAGCTGTCTCCCCCCCAAAAAGAACAATCACAGGTCCTGGGTTGCGTGTTGTAAATAAAATAGCGTCAATGGTAAATAATGCGCCCCCACCGTAAGTGTTTTAGTTTAAAGACAATTCCGCAATTCGGTTAGTTGTGGGCGTGAGTCTGTTAGGCAGGGTGCAATGGAGCAGCGGGACATAGTTATTTGTGTTTTAAAACTGTCACACTCAGGGTCAGGTTAAATGTAGAGGGAACTACACCTATGTGCCACACTAAAAAGTAAAGGTAATAGGCCCGGGACGTGCCTAAGAGGAGGAGGGTGCAGTGTTGTGGAAATGAGAATTGTGTTTTTTTATTGCTGTAAAAATATCATCCTCCTTCCTCCAGTTGTTGTGTATAAAGGTCAAAGGGCGTCCCTTAGTTAGGTCAGATACAATCACGTTAGCCAATCATAGATTTCCTCCTTTGTTGGTAGTTATTTCCTTATTCTGTGTATTAGGTTAAGGCTTTGTCTTCCATTAATTAATACTCCATTGCACGGAATTCAAATAGATAGATCCCCTTTTTCAAATTCCCCCAAAGCCTTTATTGCCAACTGCATTTATTGCCAACTGCATTTTCCGCCATTACGGCGTGGTCAGCTCGGGGAAGAGGGGGCGTGCCCACCCATCATCATCAAGGGTGGAGCCAGAGAGCCCGTGCCCACCAATCGGCACTGCGGAGAGTGACCCGATGGGCGTTTCCAAAAAGGCCGGCGGCTTGATCGCCACGCGCCTCATAAAAGGGGGTTGGGAGGGACTGCTTAAGCAGATGAGTGAGGAGTCCACCGCAGTTGAGTCCACCGCATTTGAGTCCACCGCAGTTGGGTCCACCGCAGTTGAGTCCACCGCAGTTGAGTCCACCGCAGTTGAGTTGAGCTTTGACTGCAGTTTCGACCCGCTGCTACGAAGCAACGCCGCCGTGCGAACCAGATTGAGGAGGGTCGGCGGCCGCTCACCTCGAGCCTTGCCGTTTACACAAACAGGACCCACATCCTTCCAGCTCTGTGGACCACCTGGACCATCCTCTCCTTCCAGCCAATCGTTCCTGCCTTCATTCCACATTCGTGTGAGTCTGTCTTTGTTTGTTCTGTCCTGGGTTAAGTAAGACTGTTTATAGGTAAGCTAATTTGCACTGTGTTTCTTCTTCTTCTGTTTTTATTTTGTTATTCTTCCTCCTCCTTGGTTGCTTTCAATTGTGTAAATAGTAAATAAATCATATTTGTATTTCTTACCCATTGCCTTTCTTTCCTCTACATCCGTCGTTGTTGTCTTTTCCCCATTGAATACCTGTGGCACAATTTGGCCAACGTTTGAGAATCGGGTCTAGTCATTGTTAACAGTTCGTGCCGCGGCTGCCATCCGCTCGGCAAATTAACATCTTATCCGCGGTCGTGAACGGGGCTGTGCACCGGCCTTTCCAGAGGTCGCGGTGCAGCTTCAGGGACCACGTCGGTCAGTAACAAACGAGGGGACTAATCCCTCCTCAAAGGGGAACCATAGGCCGACGTTGGGTTCCGCAACAATATTATACAAGCCGAGGCGCTCCTATGGTGAAAATCTCATGTCAATCGGTCCAAATATTGCAGAGAAAATGATTTTTAAAGGAAATAATTCTGAAAAATGGAAGTAGCACAATCAGTTACATGGCCTGTGAAGAAAACGTTGCGCTTCTTCTTCTTTCAACAATAACGACTTCTAGCTTCCAGATCGTACAACCAATCATGTTGACATTTTAAACACGTATTCCGCTTGATGAGAGGAATTACATTAAAATTACAAGATGATCAAATGCAGCGGTTCAAGAGATAGGAGCTTTTTAAGATTTTCGTTCAATTATTTATTGCGGCCAAACCATGTGACTTATCGAAACTTCCCAAGTAAGGTTTTAACTTCCCCCCATGGGGAACATTTGTGTAAAGTTTCAACTCGATATCTTCAAAAATTCGGCAGGAGATAGGATTTAAAATTTATGCTTAAAAACGTCATAACTCCTAAACGATGCAACGTACGACGTCGTCATGCGGGAACTTTTTGTCATGGGCATGCGATTCTGCATGCAAATATTGGGCTCAATCTGTTCAGCCATTGCGGAGAAAAAGGGGTTTTAGTGTTTTCACGAAAAACAATATGGCGGCCGAACCATGTGACGTATGACGTCGAAATTTTTTGCATTCTGCATTTTTTTTCACTAAGGTCATGCAAAAAAAAATCATATTCGTGGTATCAAGGGGTCTATTTGTCAAATTCTAACTTCGTAATGTTAGCACTTTTAATATACTAAATAAACATGTTTTTTGGTCCCATTGCAGAGTTCTTTACAATGAGCCATGACTCCATTTTTTTCATTGAGCCATTTCAGAGATATAGATGGGAAAAATTGAAGGTGAAGGTGTTTTCCAACATGGCACCCAAACCACGTGACCTATGATGTCATAATTAACTAAAAAATTATACATGTCTAGCCAATGACTTTGTAAAAATTTTGTGTCAATCGGACCAACAGTTGCTGAGAACATTGATTTTAAAATTTTTCGGAGGTGAAAAATCAGGCAGAATAATAATAATAAACTCTAGGAAAAACAATAGGTGTTCCTTATAGTAAATGTAATTGTAAATGTAGAGCAAACCTAACTCTTCATTGTAAATGTAGAGGAAACCTAATAGTAGTAAAATAATTAAATTATTCATCAATTGCCTTACAGAATACCTAAACGAACACCGTTTCATCCGAATCTGTAACTTTAAAAAAATTAATTAATTAAATCATTAATCGAATAATTAAATAACGAATCGAATAATTGATGAATCAATAAATCAAAAATATCCTTTACAGCCAAATCACTTGGTCATTGTCATGTCCAAATATCAGCTTCCTCGCTCAAAAGGTGCCTGAGATAATGCCCAGAAGAGAAAGGAAATAAATAAGTACTTAATTAATCAATTAATTGATTAATCAAAAAACAAAAAAATACAGTTTTTGTCAAAGTACTTGCTCACTACTTTGCCCAAATTTCAGCTTCCTAGCTCAAAGGATGGCTGAGATATCGCCCGACAAACAAACAAACAAGAAAACAAACAAGAAAGAAACCGGCCTGAAAACTAAGTACTCCCTTTCAGCACGCGTCATTGCCAGGCCCCCTTCGGTGCCCAGAAATGACGTCACGCAGCACCTGGAGATGGCATAGGAAAAGAGCAGTGAACAAAAATATCAGATCCAGATCCAGATCTTTACCAAAATCTAATCGATTCATCCTTGTCACACACCCAAGCTATCCAGCAAAATTTCGTTTGACTGAGTCCATAACTTTTTGAGATATCCTGCTCACAGACAGACAGACAGGGGTGAAACCATAATTTGATGATAATCATTAATGCTTTTTTAGCACGTCCCCCATGCACAAGAATCACGTGTGTGTGTGTGTGTGTGTGTGTGTGTGTGTGTGTGTGTGTGTGTGTGTGTGTGTGTGTGTGTGTGTGTGTGTGTGTGTGTGTATGTGTGGGTATGTGTGTGTGTGTCTGTCTGTCTGTGTGTGTCTCTCTCTGTATGTTTGTCTGTGTGTGTCTGTCTGGGTCGTAACGTTTCTACCATTTGATGTTTTGTGATCAAATTTTCAACAAAGCTTTATTATGAGACTGCAGAGAAGACAAATAAATAATTTTGTCAAAAGGTCAAAGGTCAACATCACATAAAATCATCAATTTTCATCCAAATGACCTGAAATTAAACAAAGTTTGCATATTGCGTCACTGAATTGCTTCGCCAATTGAAAGCTAGGAGCCGATTGATTTTGTAGATAAAAAGGTCAAATGTCAAGGTTGCATAAAATTGTCAATTTTCATCTAATTGAACTGAAATTTAAAGAGTTTGCATATTGGGTGAATGAATTGGTTCACTAGTCAAACACTAGAAGCCCATTGTTTTTGTAGATCAAGAGATCAAAGGTCAAGGTTGCACAAAATCATCAATTTTCACCCAATTGACCTGAAATTTTAAGAGTTTACATATTGGGTTAATCAATTTGTTCACCAATCAAAGCTAGAAGGTAAATGGTTTTTTAAATCAAAAGGTCAAGTTTTTGCATATTGCTTTTGAGGTCAAAAGGTCAAGGTCACCTAATATAGTCCACAAAAAAAAAATTCCCCTGTTTTCGTCATTTTTAGTATACGAAAGTAGAGGTCCGAATACAAAGCGGACACGGGCGGGTTTGCATTTTCAGATACTTTTTTATAGTTATTATTTTGAGCACTTTGTTGTTAAAACAATGGTACGAGCTGTTTCCTTGCTGACCCAGAGACCGCTGCTTGTTGTAGTTGTGCAGGCAGATTATTAAAATCATGCTTCGAATGACCAGCACAGTGGAGGCCGTTAGTAATGCACCGAATAATGACTATTACATACTCATTATCATGTCGTGCTCCATCATTGCCAGAAAAGCAATTGTTGAACGGTCAGAGAGACAGTAAACCCAGCAAAGTGCAAATTGCATTTCGAGCATGACGCAATAAATGCCATGTACTGCTTGCGCTATTGTCGATTATTTGTCGACCTCTTGAGTGCCTCTCAAATCTGTTTGTCTCTGTATATATATATATATATATATATATATATATATATATATATATATATATATATATATATATATATATATATATATATATATATATATATGCAGTGTCTGTCTTGTCGCTGAACTACTCCCTCAAACTTCTGTGAAATCGTACCAAACTTCTGGTATGCACCTATCTCTCCCGTGTGTATGTCATAAGCGTATTTTTTTTGAAAAAAGTTTCTTTCTTTAAATTAAAAAAAAAGATATATATTTTTTTGAACTTAAATCTTCAACTTCAATTGTTTATAAAATGTAATATCACGTATATTACAAATACATTTGTGCAAAATAATTTATATTATGATTGGTGTTAACCATGACAAAACAGCACTCAGGTACAGTCATCTATCTATATATCTACATATCTGGGCAGTGTCTGTGTTGTCACTGAGCTACTCCCTCAAACTTTTGTTACCGTGGCTGTGAGGTGTTTTGAATTATGTGGTGGTGAGGTGTTTTGAATTATGTGGTGGTGAGGTGTTTTTTATTTCGTGGTGGTGAGGTGTAATTGTTCCAAACTTCCAGTCTGCACCTACTCCTCCTGTATGTATGTACTGACGGGTTCTTTTTTGAATTTAAAAAAATGTTTTCAACCTAAATCTTAAACCTAAATTGCTTATAAAATGTAATATGACAAACACGACAAATAAATTTGTGCAAAATAATTGTTTGTATTATGATTGGTTTTGTATTATGATTGGTTTTGTATCATGATAGAAAAATAATTTAAATTATTTTAATGCTCAGTGTGCTATCCTTTACAATATGAATCCTGAACTGCAAATCTTTCGACAAGTACATCTTATATATATATATACACAAATAATTAAGTTAAGCACCCCTACACAACGAATTAAGGTAAGCACCCCCTAATATATATTCTTTGTGTATATGTATACATTGGCATATATGCTAAGGTATGTGAGACCAAATAATGATTGGTATGACATTAGCAATTATCCATTGATGAAATTGAGTGATCAAAGTGAAAAAAAGTGATTGGTTGAGTCAGTGATCCGATCACGTGGGTCCTACACACGTTATTGACGCAAAGATCGCTAGAGGTCTTCTCAGAACAATGACTGTACGTTAGAAAACATAAACGTCATCCACACTGTCCGTGATGGACCTATAGCTCCATACTTAAATTGAGGTGAAAATATGCCTAAAATTCCAAAAAATTTCACCTTAAATTATTCAGAATAAAATATTGAAAGCGGCATGATTGTTATGTTTTTATGTGACCATAATATCACTTCTCCAGAAAATATAGCAATATCATGGGTATATTACACTGTTTTGACGACAACAAACTTGTAATGTGCGAGGTTGTAAAAAAACGGGGGGGGGGGTGCTTAACTTAATTCTTTGTGTATATATATATATTGTTTATACATATAAGATGGGGAAAAGATGGGGACATGTACATCTTACATATATATATATATATTGTTGCGGATCTCAGATTACGGCGCTCCCCTTACCGAGGGGGGGTTAATCCCCTCGTCTATTAAGCTGGCCGTCCGAGTCCTTAGAAATTATGACGTCACTCCGGTCGGTAGTAGCCAGGGTCATTAGGCAATGAAGTCCTGAATACCTGCGTACTAAGACCGGCCATAAGCGAGGAGATAATTTCCACCCAAGCCGCAGCGTTAATGGATACGCCGAGCGAAGCAAGCTGCGATTCGGGCCGTTAACAAAAGACTAACCCGATTCCGAGCGTTGGCCAAATCGTGCCACGTATATTCAATGGGGAAATCACTAAAGCGACCGGATGAGAGGAAACCCAAAGTAAAGGAAGAACAAATATAATTTATTAATTATGTACAATAACGAAGAGGAAACGAAAGAAGGGAATATACAATAAGAAGAAGAAGCAGTGACACAGGGCAGCCTTAAACAGTCTTATATTATCACACGCCCAGGACAGTACAAACACACTTACACGAATGGGGTGGTGGTGGTGGGAAGGAAGAGAAAGGTCCAGGCAGATGGTTCCAGGCTCCGGGTCTGCCGCGAAGAATGGCAGGCAGCTTCGCGTGTCGTTGGCGCGCGACCGGACCTTATAATTATGCGGGGGATTGGGATGCCGTGTACATAATCTTTGTGCCAACTCTCTCTCGCCCAACGTTCATCTCAGCAGGTACCCTCGCGCAGGTCGCTCCAACAACGTGACAATCAATCGAGCGCTCCCCGCGCAGTTCGTTCACATTCAGCATCCCCCGGTGCAGTCCGTAATCAATGGCCTTCCCTTGCGCAGTTCGTACACAATTGATGGCTCCCTGCACAGTCCCGTTACAATGGCCTCCTCTCAATTTTTAATCAATGGCCTCCCCTCGCACCTCTCCGTCAAAGGGCTTCGCGCTCGTGCTTATATCATCGCGCGTCGAAATCAAGCCACCTTCATAGGGCTACGCCCACTAACGAGCTCACCTCAGCCCTGGTTGGTCAACGAGGGCTCACTGGCTCCACCCTCGATGGCTCATGGGCGAGGCCACACCTCTTCCCGTGGCTCCGCCCCTTCTTTCCTCGAGCCGACCGCATGTTCAATGGAGTTTGGAGCGAGCGCTAAGGCAGCGACGACGGCACAATGCAGCAAACGCTGCTAATAAGATTATGTGACAGCATTGGGAAGGACAAGCCCCATCTGTAGGTGCTATTGGCACTTTAGAGAGAGAAAGAGAGATTGGGGGTAATTGAAGGGGCCTAGGTTATTTGATTAATGCAACGCAGATTCAACTATTGGAAACAGATCCTTAACTAGAACACATACTAATGAGATAACTAATTAAGAAGCCTATGGTGTCCTACGTGTTGCAATATGACCTAACTAGGGTGCGACCTTTGACGTTTACACCAAAAATGGGAGTATTTACAGGGGATTATTTATAAGGGATAATTACAATATTTACAAAGTGGAGGGTTCCAAGAACCGCAACAATACATATATATATATATCTATATATATATATATATATATATATATATATATATATATATATACATATATACATATATACAGTATATAATATATACATATATACATATATACATATATACATATATACAGTATATATATATATATAATACAGTATGTATATATATATATATATATATATATACATATATACACACATATACACATATACGTATGTATATATGTATATGTATATATATATATATCTATATTTATATATATATATATATATATATATATATATATATATATATATATATATATATATGACATGTACATCTTATATATAATTATATATATATATATATATATATATATATATATATATATATATATATATATATATATATATATATATATATATATGTGTATATATAGTTATATACGTATATACACGGCATGTACATCTTATTACTCGCCTCATCTTATATATACTAGCGTGACTCGGCGCACTCTGCGCACCTCACCACACGTTTCAGAGGGGTAGGCATCTTTGACCATTTCGGTGTCTTTTGGGTTTCATGGTGTTTTGGATCCTCTGGGCCTTTAAGGGTATTTTGGGTCTTTGAGATATTTTGGGTCTTTGAGATATTTTGGGTCTTCAGGGTCTTTTTGGTCTTCGGGGTGTTTTGGGTCTTCGGGGTGTTTTGGGTCTTCGGGGTGTTTTGGGTCTTCAGGGTGTTTTGGGTCTTCAGGGTGTTTTGGGTATTTGGGGTGTTTTGGGTCTTTGGGGTCTTTTGGGTATTCGGGGTCTTTTGGGTCTTCGGGGTGTTTTGGGTATTCGGGGTGTTTTGGGTCTTCGGGGTGTTTTGGGTCTTCGGGGTGTTTTGGGTCTTCGAGGTGTTTTGGGTCTTCGGGGTGTTTTTGGTCTTCTGGATGTTTTGCGTCTTCGGGGTGTTTTGGGTCTTCGGGATGTTTTGCGTCTTCGGGGTGTTTTGGGTCTTCGGCGTGTTTTGGGTCTTCGGGGTGTTTTGGGTCTTCGGTGTGTTTTGGGTATTCAGGATGTTTTGGGTCTCTGGGGTGTTTTGGGTCTTCGGGGTGTTTTGGGTCTTCGGGGTGTTTTGGGTCTTCGGGATGTTTTGGGTCTTCGGGGTGTTTTGGGTCTTCAGGGTGTTTTGGGTCTTTGGGGTGGTTTGGGTCTTCAGGGTCTTTTGGGTCTTCGGGGTGTTTTGGGTCTTCGGCGTGTTTTGGGTCTTTGGGGTGTTTTGGGTCTTCAGTGTGTTTTGGGTATTCGGGGTGTTTTAGGTCTTCGGGGTGTTTTGGGTCTTCGGGGTGTTTTGGGTCTGTGGGGTGTTTTGGGTCTGTGGGGTGTTTTGGGTCTGTGGGGTGTTTTGGGTCTTCGGGATGTTTTGGGTCTTCGGGGTGTTTTGGGTCTTCAGGGTGTTTTGGGTCTTCGGGGTGTTTTGGGTCTTCGGGGTGTTTTGGGTCTTCAGGGTGTTTTGGGTATTCGGGGTGTTTTGGGTCTTCGGGGTGTTTTGGGTCTTCGGGGTGTTTTGGGTCTTCGGGATGTTTTGGGTCTTCGGGGTGTTTTGGGTCTTCGGCGTGTTTTGGGTCTTCGGGGTGTTTTGGGTCTTCGGTGTGTTTTGGGTCTTCGGTGTGTTTTGGGTCTTCGGGGTGTTTTGGGTCTTCGGCGTGTTTTGGGTCTTCGGGGTGTTTTGGGTCTTCGGTGTGTTTTGGGTCTTCGGTGTGTTTTGGGTCTTCGGAGTGTTTTGGGTCTTCGGGGTGTTTTGGGTCTTCGGGGTGTTTTGGGTCTTCAGGGTGTTTTGGGTCTTCGGTGTGTTTTGGGTATTCGGGGTGTTTTGGGTCTTCGGGGTGTTTTGGGGTCTTCGGGGTGTTTTGGGTCTTCGGGGTGTTTTGGGTCTTCGGGGTGTTTTGGGTCTTTTGGTTTTGGGTTTCTGGTCCACAAACACAACCACGCGTACCACCAATCGTACGATGACCCCTAAGACAAATCGCTGTTTGCGATCGCAAATAAAGAGCATAACAAACATTGACGATTGGTCGTACCTCGGCCAGATTGCCATCAATCGCACGATCCAGAAATCGTACGATCCGGTGTGACTGAGGCCTGAAGGCTCGCGATCGTGCATCAGTAGTCACCTACCTCTCAAGGAGTACACTTCGTCGAACTTTTCAACTGAAACTATAATTCGCTCTGCCTCCCAAGAAGGGAGCTGTGGCCTGGCAGCTTAGTTATGCATATTACTTTATTGTGTTAAAGATTTTGCTTTGACAAAGAACTTTGTTTGTGTATACATGTATTGATTTAATTTGTATTTAAAATAATGTTTTTTTCCATTGTAATATAAACCAGTCATTTATTACTCAGACCATACACACACAATAAAGACAACTAATTATTACTTTTTCTCTTGACATACCATGAAATAGCATGTTTATTGTACAAGTTCATTGAAAAATAGATATGCAAAAATAGATCATACACATAGCATATAATATATGATACACATATCTCCAAAAAACATATCAAAATTCCAACATTCACACAACAGTTCCTAGATCATGTTATCCTGCCATGGGACACTGCCGACGTTGTTGTAGTAGTGCTTGAGGTAAACGCGCACAGCCTTGGCGAGCTAAAGACTGGTGGGTACCACCAATCGTAAGGTCGTGCAACCAGTCGGGACAGGTCGTGACTGGTCGCACTACCGATCGTGAGGTCGTACGACAGGTGGCACCACCAATCGTCAGGTGGCAGGACCAGTAGCACGACCAATCGTGCGACTACTTGACCCGTGATCATGCACGACTGGTGATGCGTCCATGCGCGATTGGTGGTACGACCATGTAAGACCTGTCTGCAACCTCTTACGATTTGGAATCGCAGGTCAGAAGTTTTGAACATGACCATCGACCTTGCTGCGACTGATTTTGCTCTGGCGATCACCCACAACCTCTGCAACCAGTCGCGCGCTCTTTCTACGATTTGCCCGCGATTCCAACATTTTTCGGTCGCAGCTAGGTCGTAACCTGGTCGCAGGCCCGGTGTGACTGGGGCCTTAGTAATCCACACCAATATGCGTTGAGTTAGGCAGGAATTAAAACGATGTGCAGGTAGGCGTAGCGAAAGGAACCGCCCACGTCACTAGAAAGCAGCCAATGAGATATCGAGGACTGGCAGAACAACCAATCAGGTCTGGAATTTTCTCCAGCAAACTGCGCCGGAAATCTACCATCATTGCCTCGGTCAATGGGAGCCTATGGAACATTCTGGTAAGCCTTTCGGGTCCAATATAAACCCATGCCCATCGCAATTCGGATCTTCTCTCATGATCTTCTTCCTCTCTCTCTGATCCTGCCGACCTGCAAGTGTTCATCTCTCCCACGATTCATCTCGAAGCTGGCTGTCCGACGTGCTGGGTCGTCTTTCCTGCGCTAAAGTTCGTCGTTCGTGCGGACTTCGAAGCGGCAGTTCGTCCTGTGGAGCTCCTGCAAGCTTCGCAAGGGAACTGCCAGACCACATCATCTGCACGTTTCCCGGTACAAGAATAAACCTGTGTTTCATTCCCTGTGTGTGTGTGAAGGCACCTGTAGGTAAGGATTGATAAGACTGCCCCTCCGTCTCCTTCTCTTTGCCTTATAAATAAAAGGCTGTACATTTGGTTCCTTTCAAACCTGCTCGTATCGTCCCTTTCTCCATTGGCCTAGCATCATCCGAAACCGAATTTGGCCTGAATCAGGCCCATCAATCACGCAAGGTAACGCCGCTTCCCACACCGTGCAATCCGCTCGGCACGCCATAAGGTGTGTGAAAGCGAGGGTTCAATCCCCGATTTCTTCAGTCGCGTGTCTCGAAGGTATTTTGGATTCATTGACAAGCAAACTCTTCAGTGCATGGCTGGGAGACTGGCGATTGGAGTTGCTTAGCAACCCGTCGACCTCGAGTTTAGTCATGGCCAGCGGCCTGTGGACCCGGAGTTTGAGGGGGAATGGGGTCATAAACCCCCCTCAGTACGTCGACAGACCCGGGATCCCCAACAAAATTGGTGTCAGGAGTGGGATTTTTGTTGCGGATTTTGTTGCGGATCCCGAATAGTGGAATAGTGGTCCTCTATCTCCATGGCTTAGCCTGGTGTTGGCTTAGCGGTTAGGGTGCCGGCTTGGGATCTTAGGATCCTGGGTTTGAATCCCAGTCGATCGCTGAATTAATGCGAGGGGGCTTGACTTAGCCTGTCATCTTTCCGAGTTCGGCAAATTAAGTACCAGTTCACTGGTAATTACCTGTGTGTCGCAAGAGGCGACTAACAGGGTTGGCGGTAGGAAGGACATCCGGCCATAAAACATTGCTTCAAAAAGGGGATCACGGTGCCCGAAAAAGGCCAACCCCTGCTCTGCGGGCAAAAATGGCCTCTAAAGGTGGTTCCTCTATCTCCAATGCTTCTGGCTCTGTGTACCTATCTAATTCCAATTTAAATCTATCTTTGGTTTCTGCTGCCACTACCTTTCCAGGGAGACCATTCCATGCATCAATTAGACAACTACTCTGAGGGAAAGACCCTTGCCTTATTATTGCCCTAACTCTCCTCTTCTTTACTTTCAAGCTGTGGTCCCTGGTCTTATTACTGTCTATTCTGCTAAATAATTCTTCTGCACTTATTATGTTGATACCCTTCATTACCTTAAACCTCTCTATCATATCCCCTCGTAACCTCCTCCTTTCTCATGCATAAAGCCTTCTCCTTCAGCTGCTCCTCATAGCTGGGTCGAGCTAGGCCGGGGATCAATCTAGCACTCGCTGAAGTACGCGGGAATGCTGGGCTATGGTAATTCCAGTGTATACACACAGTCACACACTAACAGTATTACCGGTACTCTTCAAACATAGGACAATGAAAGTGACATCATGATCTAAAGTTCTAAACAATGCTCATGTTGAAACTGCCACACTTTTCATGCATTGTGGCATGGCATAGTGGCCTGGCATAGTGGCATGGCATAGTTGTCTGGCATAGTGGTCTGGCATAGCGGCATGGCATAGTGGCATGGCATAGTGGCATGGCATAGTGGCATGGCATAGTGGCATGGCATAGTGGCATGACATAGTGGCCTGGCATAGTGGCATGGCATAGTGGCATGGCATAGTGGCATGGCATAGTGGCATGGCATAGTGGCATGACATAGTGGCATGACATAGTGGCATGGCATAGTGGCCTGGCATAGTGACCTGGCATAGTGGCATGGCATAGTGGTCTGGCATAGTGGCATGGCATAGTTGTCTGGCATAGTGGTCTGGCATAGCGGCATGGCATAGCGGCATGGCATAGCGGCATGGCATAGCGGCATGGCATAGTGGCCTGGCATAGCGGCATGGCATAGTGGCATGGCATAGCGGCATGGCATCACTCCTGGTGAAATGATAGACATTGCACCAAGCGGTGGAGCTCTCCGCACGAATTTTGGAAACGCAGCTTTGTCCTGGTAATAGCTCCAAGTGGTCTCGCATTCTCGTGTTTGTGTTGGGAGTGGGTATGGAATATTGGGGATGAATCACAGCCTGGGGGGAGGTTGGGTCCAAACACATTTGTATAACCCCAGCACCTCTCACTTGGCTGTGTCACACGGAATGAGTGCTCCCTGTGCGTTTCCATGCACTCTCGGGCTATTGTCAAAGTGAATCAGTTCAAACCCTTTTACACTTGAAAGGCTTTCTGGTGCTCAAAACAGTTTTGCTTTAATTTCGGGATGAAAAGGAATCACAACCTCTGTATTATCGCCCTACTCATCCACCCCCCCCCCCCCCCACACACACACACACACCTTACCCTTCCTTATTTTTTTGACAGTGGATACATTTAAACCGGAATTAGATAGATACCTACAGAAGCATTGGGGATAGAGGAGTACGTGGATATTGTCAGGATTGGTAGGTATCCTCGGTATGCATGGGTGATTGTATACATCTGTAGTGGTCATCATGTCTGTGAAAGACAAGTTTCGTCTAAAGGTGAATGTGCTGTCGGTGTTGGTGCATTCCTCACGCTACGTTGTTGCATGGATTATTCCTTATCGGGTATCGAAGGGTACAATATTGTTTTTGTATGGATTCTTTTTTTTTTTTTCATCTTCCACCCTCATTTTTTCACCTTTATTTGCTTTTAAATTCGTTTTCTCTGCAACCGCTTGCGCGATTGACACAAAGCTTAATTCAACATAGGAGCATCCATGGATAAGTTTTAATGATAACTATGACGACATAGGTCATATGATTATGGCCACCAAGTTGGGAAAAAAGGAAAAACTTTGTACCTCTTCGTTGAACTGCTTTACAAAAAAAAATTAAACTTGTCACAGGTCAGAAACCTGCATGGGGAACATTGGATAAAGATTATAGCCCGGTTGCATAAAACTCCCTGATCCTT
Source organism: Myxine glutinosa (assembly GCF_964187855.1). NCBI lineage: Eukaryota > Metazoa > Chordata > Myxini > Myxiniformes > Myxinidae > Myxine > Myxine glutinosa. The sequence continues at coordinate 62,114,691 of NC_136267.1, forward strand.
TAGGAAAAATTTACCTTGAGTTACAATGATTCCTCAGCCAAGGATTTCCTTAATGTTGAGATTGGTCGCCTGGCATAGCAACGACTCCTAAAGATTTCCTCAACCTGAAGAAAATGCTTCCTTGAGGATTTCCTAAGGGTTGTTTATGCAACATCTCTTAAGGAAATCATAAGCTAAGGAAAAAAATGTCCCTTAAGGCAAATTTTTCCTTAACCCATAAAGAACGTTGGGCAACGATTGTGGTCGAAACGTTTATGCAAATTAGTTTTAACTGACATCAACCCAAAACAACGAATCATGACCTTTCTTAAAATGACCTTTCCTCAATGCCAAACAGGAAATTAGAGCTGTCTCCCTCGACATATCACGTGCCTTCGATACGGTCTGGCACCCCGCTCTGCTCACCAAACTCTCCTCCTACGGTATCCATGGAAATCTCCATGCCTGGCTTGTGGACTTCCTCTCTAGTCGTCGTCAACGTGTGGCCCTGAATGGGTTTCTCTCATCTCCTCTTCCTGTTCAGGCTGGAGTTCCCCAAGGCAGTGTTCTGGGCCCTGTGCTTTTTCTGGTCTTCATCAATGATCTCTCTGACTCTCTTGAAAATCCTCTCTATCTCTTTGCTGATGACTCCACTCTCTGCCGCTCCATTCCTCTTCCCTCAGATCGGCAGTCTGCAGCCTCCTCACTCTCTGAAGACCTGGACAAAATCACAGACTGGGCAAACAAATGGAACATGTCTTTCAATCCTGACAAATCTCACACTCTTACGATGTCTCTCCGAAAAGATTGACTGGACAACCGTCCCATCTACTTTCTCAACAATCCTCTCCAAGAAGTTCTGTCGCTCAAGCTTTTGGGTCTCACTATCTGCCATGATCTTTCTTGGGAAAACCACATTTCCAAGCTGGCCTCCAAAGCCAGTCGCCAACTGGGCATCCTCCGTCGTGCGAAGTCCTTCCTCGGCACACCTGAGCTTCTCACCACATACAAGGCTTTCATCCGCAGCTCAATGGAATACTGTTCTCCCCTATGGGCCGGTGCTCCTGCCTCACACCTAGCTCGGCTTCATGCTGTTGAAACCAAAGCTTTCAGAATTATTGGAATCTCCCGCGATGAAGCTATCTCTGAGGGCCTTTCACTCACTCACCGCAGGCAGGTAGGTGGTCTTTCTGTCTTCTACCGACTCCTCTCCGGCCTTGCACCCCCAGCTCTCTCTGTGCTCTGTCCCCCAAATATTCCTACAGGTCGCACAAGATCTGCCAGCAACCCTCTGATGGTTAAACTGCCGAAATCTCGGCTCTCTGCTCACCTTCACTCTTTCATTCCTCTTTTCTCCCGGCTCTGGAACAAACTCCCACACTCACTTCAATCCCACTCCTCCCTCCAGGTCTTTAAAACAGCTGTTCACCACCATCTCTTATCTTCCCCCATCCAAAACCTTGATCTTTTCTACCCCCTCTAATTCACCCCAGGTCCACCTTGTTTGAAATTCCAACTTCTTTCCTGGAAGGCCTGGCAGTGTCCATATGTTTTATACCTCTCCCACCCTCCCCCCTCCCTTCCCATGCCCCCCCCCAAAGCCCTCGCCCTCTCTCAGATCTCTCGATGTCTCCATGTCTCTCGGTCCCTGCTCTCAAATGTTGTGTTTGTGTCCTTCCCCCTCTCTCCCCATCTTGTCTACCGCTCCCGATGTTATATGTTTTATGTGTCGGTTTGTCTTTCTGTGTGATTAATGTTCGCTCTTTCACGAGCCTCGATCTTGTATACAAAAAAAAAAAGAAGAAAAAAAAAGAGTCTAATACCCGGTAATTTATGAAAGGTTGCTTCTAATTGGTGGAGAGCAGACAATGATAAAAATAGCATTTATGGACCACCAACCAGTAAATCCAGAACTTTATGGGTTACAGATTAGGGAATTTTTTGCAACCAGGCCATTGTTCTATCAGCCTCTGTCGCTACGATATTCGTCCTCTTCGTGACCAATTTCCATGAAGAGCGCCTCTTGGAAACAAAGGTTCGTGTTTAAGGATTGAGGGTGGGAGGGGGGAGTTTAAAGAAGGTTTTAAGGAAAAAACTTAAGGAATATTCGTATGTGCAACCATCCTCAAATTAATGGTGTCCTCAAGAGGAAGGTTAAGGAAATACTTAAGTAAATGCTCAAATCTTTCCTTAAGGATGCTTTATGCAACTGGGCCAATGTCATCAGTGCCCTAATTATGACGTCATAATTTGATTGGTCGAATTACTTATCGATCAATACGAATTTTTTTTGGAGGTGATCTACTGAAAACTTGTTGAGAATTAAATTGATGATGTCATCGGCGATACTTTAAAAAAAAAAGGTTTTCCTTCAATCCAATATGGCTGCCAAACTATTTAACCTATGACGTCATTATTATGAAACATTTTTCCACATGTATAGTGGATGGCATTTCTCAAGGTTTGCATCAATCGGTTGCAGAGAAAAAGTTGTTTTAATGTTTCCCTTCAATCCAACATGGCCACCAAACCGTGTGAACTATGACGTCATACTTATCAAATGTATTCTTCATGGCTCGCAGTTATGTAAGGGCCCACTTTGAAATCACTGCTCACAATTATAAGCTCACAGTTATAAGGGATTGACTAGCCATGAGAAATATAGTTGTTTTTTTTGTTTGTTTTTTGCATACACGATCGAGGCTCGTGAAAGAGTTAACATTAATCACACAAAAAAAATCAAACAGACACATAAAACATATAATAAGGGGAGCGGTAGACAAGATGGGGAGAGAAGGGGAAGCACACAATCACAACATTTGAGAGCAGGGACATCGCGAGATCTGTGGGAGGGAGAGGGCTTTGGGGGAGGAGGCATGGGAAAGGGGGGGAGGGGTGGGAGAAGTATAAAACACAAGGACACTGGAAGGACTTCCAGGAAAGAAGTTGGTATTTCAAAAAAAAAGTGGATCTGGGGTGAAATTAGCGGGGGTAGAAAAGGTCAAGGTTTTGGATGGGAGAAGATAAGAGATGGTGGTGAACAGCTGTTTTAAAGACCTGGAGGGAGGAGTGGGATTGAAGAGAGTGAAGGAGTTTGCTCCAGAGGCGGGAGAAAAGAGGAATGAAGGAGTGAAGGTGAGCAGAGAGTCTTGATTTTGGCAGTTTAACCATAAGAGGGTTGCAGGCAGATCTTGTGCGACCTGTAGGAATATTTGGCGGACAGAGCACAGAGAGAGCTGGAGGAGCAAGGCCGGTTTGATAAACTGACGTAATAGGATGGCATCGTCATTAGAAGAGGCGGCGTGGGAAGACATCGGTTTTGGGTGGCATCATTATTGGAATGGGAGGCATGGGCTGGCATGGTCATTGGAATGCGTGTCGGTTCTGTACCTTGCATAATTGCTTACAGTTGTAAGCATCAGTTCTCGTTGTACACCGCTCCTTTCCTATCCCATCTCCAGGCGCTACATGACGTCATTACCGGGTGCCCGGTGATGACGCGCACTGAAAAGGAGTACTCAGTTTTCACTCCGTTTGTTTCTTTGCTTGTTTTCTTTCTTGTTTGTTTGTCCGGGTGATATCTCAGCCATCCTTTGAGCTAGGAAGCTGAAATTTGGGTATAATGAATAGTTAGGACATGCTTTGGCAAAAATGATATTTTTCCCTTTTTTGATTAATCAATTCATTGATTAATTACTTAATTACTATCGATTTATTAAGTACTTATTTATTTTCTTTCTCATCTGGGCAATATCTCAGGCACCTTTTGAGCTAGGAAGCTGATATTTGGACATGACAGTGACCAAGTGATTTGGTTGTAAAGGATATTTTTGCTTTACCAATTAATTGATTGATTATATTTATTTATTGATTAATCAATTAATTAATTCATTATTTTTTATTCATTCATTATTTAATTATTTTTCAAAAAGTTACCGCTTCGGATGAAACACTGGTGGTTGAGGTATGCTATTAGCCAATTGATTAAGAAATTAATAATTTTACGATTACTGTTTATTAATTTTAATTGCGAAATTAATCAATCAATTAATTATTGTACACTTCTCTCTCCCAATACCATATCTATGTGCTGCATGGCGGCATCGAAGGCGCCCCGGCAATACCGCGCTCGAGGATATTTATTTATTTAGCATGGGGGTGTACTTTGTACTTTGAATGTGTCTGTACTTGTTTTGGATTTATTTCGTTTCATTCTCTTCTTTAGCCTCCATTCACATGCCTTATCCTTATTTATACCTTCATTTATCTCCTTCCACTGCTTTCTTTCTTTGCCATTAGTAGTGTTATGCACCCTCTCTCCTACTATGTTGCTCAGACCTAAAAAAAAAAAAACGCAGCTGTATTCAAATATTATCAACTATATTTGTAGAGTATATTGGTGGGTAAATGGGCAAGGGTCACCAGTGTAGGGGGTTGATTCTTGTGGGGTTTTCAGTTGTCTCGTCTCAGTGTTTTTAAAGATTATATTTGAAATTAAATTTGTTTTGGCTGGTATAAATCACAACACCAACAATTGCTCTAATGCCAACCTGGGTTGCTTATATCGGGTGCCCATGTCTAGGTCATCAACGTTTCCAGGGAAGCGAGTGTACTTGTATGTGACGTCATAGGAGGTGGGGGTGTGTAGGTGCCGGTGTGTAGGTGCCGGGAGTAGGTGCCGGTGCCCGGGGACGGATTTCGCTGTCTAAACATGGTAGCGCTAGGCCAGTGGGACCGCCGGGACCCACGTGCACTCACACGTTGTTCTGCGCGTGGGCGGCAGTATCAGACCGGGGCGCCCAAACGCGCCTCGCGCCCAAACGCTCCCCGGCTAAAGTTCATCCTGATGCGCCCACATTGTGCGGACAAACCCCACCAAGTCGAGGGCCACGTGGTCAGGAGAACCTCGTCCCTTCTGGTCACACTGTGCCTGTCGGCCGGCCTCGAAGACCGAAATTGTGTCGGTTACCGATCCTTTGGGTTCGGAACTATGCCACCCTGAAAATTTCCGGTCGATAAAAACGGCCACGGCCGGGCCAATACTCGGTGCCCGGGAATTCTCACTTCCATGGGTCACTACTGCCATGCAATGCATCGCTAAAGCAGCTCTTTAATCATGGTAGAACACTGGCACACAATGGTCGACTCTCTTAAAAAAGGGTATAGTGGGATTTTTCACATTCATAAGCAAATGGTCATACTATCAGATGGAACTCGTAGAGGTCACAGCTGGTTTAACGTCCCTACTGAAGGACAGCACACTCAATGATGATGCAACACCCTGATTGCATATCATGAAGAGGAACAGCTTATGGTGGGATGAGCAATCGAACCCAGGCAACAGACAGCTCATAGATGACACCGGTGTGACCTCTCAGGAATCCCATAAGCACGATGTCACTGTACTTTCCATAAATCGATTATAAATAGACCAGGTGACAGTCTCTCCCTGTTCTTGTAAGTTAATGAAAACAACATAAGGTACATCCTGCTGCCAGCTCACCCAGTTCCAAGCCTGCTGCCAGCTCACCCAGTTCCAAGCGGGGACCGACTTGATAGAGTGAATGATAAACTGGGAAGCTTTTAAATCTTCTTCTTCTTTATGGATTCAATTATTCCCACCTTATGGGATCGGTCGGGGGGAACGATTCTGGCACAAGTCTTTCAGGAACCAGCCAGGCCTGACATTCGATTGTTGGCTGAATTTGTAATTTGTTCAGGGTGCCGGCGATAACTCAACTGGTCTTTGAGAAAGAGGTCCACCAACTCCATCACGCGTTCTTCGGCTAAGTGTCCTTCCGATGGATGGCGCACCCATTGATGGATTGCCTGGCATGTGGAACACGAGGATGACAGGCTGGGTCAAAATTCGAACCCAGATTAGATAGTGAATAGGCGAATAGGCGATACCTCTATAAGAGCAGTGGTTCTTAACCTGGGGTGCACACACACCCCCTGGGGGTGCGAAACGTTATTGCTGGGGGTGCGTTCCTCGATGATGAAAAACATGCCATTTTGCAAGAACACCTCGAGTGATGCATCATCGCGAAAGATGGATGTTCCTAGGAAATGAAAATTGTGTTACGTGCTGTAAATACGATGTTCATAAACCATAAGTAATGAAAATAATGTTGCATGATGTATTATGATGCTATAAGATGACATCTTATCAGCTCAAGAAGACTCGTCTTGCATGCAGCGCAAGAACCGTGAGGGCTCCATGATGCCTTTGAGACCATTGACCCTTTGTTCATGGTACAGTGATGCTCAGGTAACACACCTTTCGGACAACTGATACCCAAAAACTGATACAACTGATACTAGCGACTAGTCGTTACACAGCTTTTGGAGCATCACCCCTAAAATCGTGTAATACGAAATCATTCTTTATATATATGCTACATTAAGCCTCTCCATCTACCTGAGAAAGCTAGCCCACTTCGGCTGTAGTGTAAACCAGGTACTGGGTAGGTGGAGTTTAAGGGTGATGAAGTACGAGTCGGAGAAAAATAACTGATACATCATTGTCTCGGAATGAATGAATCGGGTTAAAAATTCGAGTTTTAATTTAATTTTAAATTTAATTTTAACAAGTCAGGAGACGACGATGGTTCACGAGCGAGCGGTATTCAATGACAAAGGTCAAAACCGACATTGAAAATATATAAATAGGAATGTATTAGCTGCTATGAGACGAGTTAGCTACACAATACCGAAAATTAGGTTCGATTCCGACAACTTTGAAAATTTGACCTTTGTGACCTTGAAATGTCAAAACGAAGGTTACTGACCTTGAAATGAGATAGAAAAATTATGTATAATCAGTTATGAGGTTAGTTAGCAGCTACACAATACCGAAAATTTGGTTCGATTCCGACAACTTTGAAACTTTGACCTTTGTGACCTTCAAAGGTCAAAGGTCGAAGATTCTGAAATTTGTTGGAAAACTGGTATTTCATGATGTATGTGATAATATAAAAACAGTACGACATTTCACCCTATCAGGAAGAGAACAATGTAATAAAACCATCAAAAATCGACTTTTCTAAATTTTGTGACGTTGTGACCTTGACCTTGGGGCGAAAATGACCTTGCAGGACACAACTAGATCATGATATCAACCTCCCACCAAAGTTTCATCAAGATTGGATGATACCATCGGGTAGTTATGCTACAGACAGACAGACAGACACACACCCATGACGAATATCGTGGTCACTCTGTTTGATAACTCGTGAACCAATTAATTAATAAAATTAATTGAATGATTAATTAATTTTAATCAATTTTGATTAATTTTATTTTAATTTTATTCCCCAGCTTAATTTATTCGTAATTGTCCTTCACCAGTATTGTTCCTTGATTGTGATGTAAGACATACAATTGTTTTTATTGCGGTCCCTATTCACCAAATCATTTTTGGCCTTCCGTGCAGGACATACATTATATTGATGTAGCAGGTTTCATTAAACAATCTGTTCTATAAAATGTGATTCAAACTACTTATGATTCTAAAATAATTTATCAACGATTTTCGAAAAAAGGAAATCAAACGTTCCTGGTTTTCAGTCTCTCCCAATCACATCATGAACACCAGGAGCAGAAACGCTGTCATGATTTGCTCATCATATGATGGAGCCATTGACCTTGTACTTGCAGGCAGATTGTCCTCCAGTATAACAAGAACACGCATCTCTACCTGTTTATCAAGCTTTACTGGCCATGAGCGTGCGTGCAATTATGAAGCAAGTAGTTATTGCCCATTCAGCGGGGCTGCACCGACAAGTATTATAAGGTTTCAAGTTGGGCTGTTGGACCGTGGACCGTGGCTTTGTTGATTGCACCATAAAACATGATGGCAAACCAATCAGGAGGAGGCAGCTGCCCCCCACCCCGACCCCCCTAACAAGCCGTTGACCATTTTCAACCTTGGTTCTTATAAAAGCAGCAGATAGTGCTTTGGAGTCCATTTTCAACCTAGGATCTTCTAAAATGAGCAGATAGTGCTTTGGAGACCATTTTCAACCTCGGATTTTCTGAAATCAACAGATCGTGCTTTGGGGTCCATTTTCAACCTTGTATCTTCTAAAATCACCAGATAGTGCTTTGGAGTCCATTTTCAACCTTGGATCTTCTAAAATCAACAGATCGTGCTTTGGAGTCCATTTTCAACCTTGGATCTTCTAAAATCACCAGATAGTGCTTTGGAGTCCATTTTCAACCTTGGATCTTCTAAAATCACCAGATAGTGCTTTGGAGTCCATTTTCAACCTTGGATCTTCTAAAATCACCAGATAGTGCTTTGGAGTCCATTTTCAACCTAGGATCTTCTAAAATGAGCAGATAGTGCTTTGAAGTCCATTTTCAACCTCGGATTTTCTGAAATCAACAGATCGTGCTTTGGGGTCCATTTTCAACCTTGTATCTTCTAAAATCACCAGATAGTGCTTTGGAGTCCATTTTCAACCTTGTATCTTCTGAAATCAACTGATAGTGCTTTGGCGTCCATTTTCAACCTTGGATCTTCTAAAATGAGTAGATAGTGCTTTGGAGTCCATTTTCAACCTATGATCTTCTAAAATCAGCAGATAGTGATTTGGGGTCCATTTTCAACCTTGGATCTTCTAAAATGAGTAGATAGTGCTTTGGGGTCCATTTTCAACCTATGATCTTCTAAAATCAGCAGATAGTGATTTGGGGTCCATTTTCAACCTTGGATCTACTAAAATGAGTAGATAGTGCTTTGGGGTCCATTTTCAACCTATGATCTTCTAAAATGAGTAGATAGTGCTTTGGGGTCCATTTTCAACCTATGATCTTCTAAAATCAACAGATCGTGCTTTGGGGTCCATATTCAACCTATGATCTTCTAAAATCAACAGATAGTGCTTTGGGATCCATTTTCAACTTTGGATCTTCTAAAATGAGTAGATAGTGCTTTGGGGTCCATTTTCAACCTATGATCTTCTAAAATCAGCAGATAGTGATTTGGGGTCCATTTTCAACCTTGGATCTTCTAAAATCAACAGATCGTGCTTTGGGGTCCATATTCAACCTATGATCTTCTAAAATCAACAGATAGTGCTTTGGGGTCCGTTTTCAACCTTGGATTTTCTAAACTCAACAGATAGTGCTTTGGGGTCCATTTTCAACCTTGGATCTTCTAAAATGAGTAGATAGTGCTTTGGGTCCATTTTCAACATTGGACCTTCTAAAATCACCAGATAGTGCTTTGGAGTCCATTTTCAACCAATGATCCTCTAAAATCACCAGATAGTGCTTTGGAGTCCATTTTCAACCTTGGATCTTCTAAAATGAGTAGATAGTGCTTTGGGGTCCATTTTCAACCTTGTATCTTCTAAAATCACCAAATAGTGCTTTGGAGTCCATTTTCAACCTTGGATCTTCTAAAATCAACAGATCGTGCTTTGGAGTTCATTTTCAACCTTGGATCTTCTAAAATCACCAGATAGTGCTTTGGAGTCCATTTTCAACCTTGGATCTTCTAAAATCACCAGATAGTGCTTTGGAGTCCATTTTCAACCTTGTATCTTCTGAAATCAACTGATAGTGCTTTGGCGTCCATTTTCAACCTTGGATCTTCTAAAATGAGTAGATAGTGCTTTGGAGTCCATTTTCAACCTATGATCTTCTAAAATCAGCAGATAGTGATTTGGGGTCCATTTTCAACCTTGGATCTTCTAAAATGAGTAGATAGTGCTCTGGGGTCCATTTTCAACCTATGATCTTCTAAAATCAGCAGATAGTGATTTGGGGTCCATTTTCAACCTTGGATCTACTAAAATGAGTAGATAGTGCTTTGGGGTCCATTTTCAACCTATGATCTTCTAAAATGAGTAGATAGTGCTTTGGGGTCCATTTTCAACCTATGATCTTCTAAAATCAACAGATCGTGCTTTGGGGTCCATATTCAACCTATGATCTTCTAAAATCAACAGATAGTGCTTTGGGGTCCATTTTCAACCTTGGATCTTCTAAAATGAGTAGATAGTGCTTTGGGGTCCATTTCCAACCTATGATCTTCTAAAATCAGCAGATAGTGATTGGGGGTCCATTTTCAACCTTGGATCTACTAAAATGAGTAGATAGTGCTTTGGGGTCCATTTTCAACCTATGATCTTCTAAAATGAGTAGATAGTGCGTTGGGGTCCATTTTCAACCTATGATCTTCTAAAATCAACAGATCGTGCTTTGGGGTCCATATTCAACCTATGATCTTCTAAAATCAACAGATAGTGCTTTGGGGTCCGTTTTCAACCTTGGATTTTCTAAACTCAACAGATAGTGCTTTGGGGTCCATTTTCAACCTTGGATCTTCTAAAATGAGTAGATAGTGCTTTGGGGTCCATTTTCAACCTAGGATCTTCTAAAATCACCAGATAGTGCTTTGGGGTCCATTTTCAACCTAGGATCTTCTAAAATCACCAGATAGTGCTTTGGGGTCCATTTTCAACCTTGGATCTTCTAAAATGAGTAGATAGTGCTTTGGAGTCTATTTTCAACCTAAGATCTTCTAAAATGAGTAGATACTGCTTTGGGGTCCATTTTCAACCTATGATCTTCAAAAATCAACAGATAGTGCTTTGGGGTCCATATTCAACCTATGATCTTCTAAAATCAACAGATAGTGCTTTGGCGTCCATTTTCAACCTTGGATCTTCTAAAATGAGTAGATAGTGCTTTTGGTCCATTTTCAACATTGGACCTTCTAAAATCACCAGATAGTGCTTTGGAGTCCATTTTCAACCAATGATCCTCTAAAATCACCAGATAGTGCTTTGGAGTCCATTTTCAACCTTGGATCTTCTAAAGTGAGTAGATAGTGCTTTGGGGTCCATTTTTAACCTTGGATCTTCTAAAGTGAGTAGATAGTGCTTTGGGTTCATTTTCAACCTTGGATCTTCTAAAATCACCAGATTGTGCTTTGGGGTCCATTTTCAACCTCGGATCTTCTAAAATGAGTAGATAGTGCTTTGGCGTCCATTTTCGACCTTGTGAAATCAACAGACAGTGCTTTGGGGTCCATTTTCAACCTTGGTCTTCTAAAATGAGTAGATAGTGCTTTGGGTCCATTTTCAACCTGGGATCTTCTGAAATCAATAGGTGATAGATACCTACCTATTGACGTTTGGGGTCCATTTTCAACTTTGTATCTGATGAAATCAACAGATAGTGCTTTGGGGTCCATTTTCAACCTTGGATCTTCTAAAATCAGCAGATGGTGCTTTGGAGGCACCAAGTCTCCTGGAGGAGCTTGCATCTGTATGAGGGCAAGGACATCTGCGCACGTCAATGTACTTTTACGTTAATTACAAGATCATTGGTAGACAGTGAAAAAGGAACATAATAGATACAGTACAATATATCTTCAACCAGACCTGGCAGTGTTTTGGTTAGAACGTCCACTCTGGGTCTGGGAGGTCAGCGAATTCAATTGAACCCAAGGCCGTGTCATACCAAATAAATGGTACGTGCTGCTTACTTGTTTGATGCTCTGCATTTAAAAAAGGATAGAGCTCAGTCCAGACAACCATAGTTGGCAACAATAGCGTTTTCTTTAATGGGACAAATGGCTACCTCCTGCGTTGAACTTCCTTGTGAAGGAACATATATTTTAAATGTTTGGGATTTCAACCTGATATCTTGCACAGCATCATGACCTTTATGCTCAGATGTGAAGCCAACTTGCCTACTCTTGAAAAGACAAAATTGGACACTAAACGTCCACCACTGACCAATTCTGGCAGTTGGTGTCGTCCAGCTTGATGGACGGCGCACACACACAATGATCAATCGCCCACATGCGAAACACCAGGGTAAGAGTTTGTAGTTGGGTCGAGATTCCAACCCCAGCTGGACAACTCAGGGATGAGGATGCAGACCTCTAGGACATCCTTCCAACCCTTAATTATTTTACAAACACCTAAAGTTCATGTATCAGACACACAAGACACCTGGCAAACTTCGTTGCCTTTTTCTGGTCGATTGCTCTCATTTATTACTTGCAAAATCGAAGATTTTTCAAGTATATATGTCGGTTGCGTTTGTGGTTCTGTCTGTTTGTCTGTCTGTTTGTCTGTTTGTCACCGGCCTACAGGTCACAATTCTAAACCGATCGTCACGAAACTTCACCAAGTTGTATAGGTCGTCCCAATTGAGAAGCCTATTGTTTTTGGGGTCAAAGGTCAAAGGTCATCTGGAGGTCCAATTTCTAAAATCGCCATTTTAAATCGGATTGACTTGAAAATTGAATATCATTTGTATACCCAGGTCACAGATGATCCTCTTCTTATGTATGGCCCAGGTCATGGATGATCCTTTTCTTATGTATGGCCTAATTCATGGATGATCCTCTTCTTATGTATGGCCCAGGTCATGGATGATCCTCTTCTTATATATGGGCCAGGTCATGGATGATCCTCTTCTTACGTATGGCCCAGGTCACAGATGAGCCTCTTATGTATGGCCTAGGTCATGGATGATCCTTTTTTTAAATGTATGGCCCAAGTCATGGATGATCCTCTTCTTATGTATGGCCCAGGTCATGGGTGATCCTGTTTTTACGTATGGCCCAGGTCATGGATGATGCTTTCTTTACGTATGGCCCAGGTAACAGATGCTACATTTTTTTCTTGCCTCTGGAAAAACTCCCACATTCTTCAGTCCCACTCCTCCCTCCAGGTCTACCAAACATCTGTGGAGAGAGAGGATGGGGGGAAGGTGAGGAGGGGGAAGAGGGAGGACATGATGGGGGGAAGGAAGAGGGAGTGGGAGTGGAGGGGAAGGGATAGAAGCAGAGTGAAGGGAAGAAGAGGGGAAGGGGAGAGTGGGATGGGGACGGAGGGGGAGGGGATGGGGAGGATGGGAGAGGGAGGCAGGAGGAAAGAGGGGAGGGAGAGAAGGGCAGAGGGAGGGGAGGGAATAGTTTTGTGGGGATGGGGAGAGTAGGGGGAGAGGGAGAACGTATGAGGTGGAGGGGAGTGTAAGGGGAAGGGGAATGGAGGAGGGGGGGGAGGAAGGGAGCATGAGGGAGGAAAGGGGGAGGTGAGGATGAGGAGAAAAGGAGGAGAGGCAGGGGAGATGGTTGGAGGGAAGCAGAACGACGGGTATGAGGGAGCAGAGGGATGGGGGAGAACAGGAAGTATCGGGGGGACGGGGAGGGAGAAGAACAGGAAGGAGCAGGAGGACTGTGAGGGGCAGCAGGAGGAGGGGTGAGCAAAAGTACCTGGCGTTACAGGCCAATGACGGTCCTTCCTCCCACCCCATCCTCATTCCACCCCTCCTCTGCCTCCTCCCATCCTACCCTCCCTCAAGACTCCCATCGTACGCCTTCATCTCATGGCGGAATTAAGACCCCAAGCTGAGCTAGCTGAACGCAGGGTTGACCAAAGATAAGCCTGTCTAGTTTTAGTACACATTTTTGCATAAACGATCTTCAAAAAGGGTGTTTTAACCCACCCAGACATCCAGTTTTCATTCATGCAATCCCTTGTGGTTCGAGAAGTACGCAAAGTTTGGGGCCGCTCGGTGTCATGGTTTTGGAGTTATGGAGGAGGCGAACTGATGGAATGATGGACACACACTCTTTTATTATCATTATTATCGATTCCCAAGGCCCCTAGGTCGTATTGCAATACGCTACCCTCGAACTATCAATTTTTCATCAATCAAGGCGTTATAGCTGTGGGAGATCAAAACTATTACACACGACACAAAATATGATCGTAGTGGAGCAGTAAATATGAAGGGACATTCAAACAGTTATGGGAACGAGATACTCGCAGTCGTCCAAGACACGCCAACGTTCATTTAATTATTTAATTTATCAATACATGCAGTGGACGATGAAAGGAGTTTGGAGCTTATAGATAGACTAGACCGTGTACATAACTCCATTGCACTGCCGTCTAAATATTCAGAAAAAAAACTGGGTTCAGAAGGGCATTGGGGATGGTGAGGGTGCAGGAGTGGTTGTGGTGGGGTGGGGGTTGAAGCTTTGCCGCCTGGAGGCAGCTTGGACTGGTCAGACATGTGTGCAGCACATGTGCAGATATAAGGAGAATCTCTTTGTCTCCTCGTGCCGTAACCTCGATAAAGTAAACCCCAACCCAACCCCCAATTAACCCACATACACAATGAGGGATGAATTCCGAATGATCGACCATTGCAGCCCCTTTGATGTGCTTGACTATATGTACTCCTGAGCACTTGCATATACGGCGGTAATGATGACGGAGTACGATATCAAGTACGTATACACGTCTGCACGTGCAAGTCGAACCGTGCGTGGCAGGGTTTTTATATCACCACCTGAGCATGCACGCTTACCTTTGGCACTAGGCACGGTCTATGCATCATACATGGCAGGGCAGCCCAGACCGAGACCGAGAGAAACGAGCACTTACTCGTCACTGGGTTGTCTTGCCTTGGTTTGAATCACCAGCCAGATACTGCTATTGTCAACCTGGTGAACTTGCATCCTCAGCGAGGTATGAATGTGTGTGTGTGTGTGTGTGTATATGTATGTGTGTCTATGTGTGTGTATGTGTGTGTGTGTGTGTATGTGTATATATATATGTATGTGTGTGTGTGTGTGTGTGTGTATCTATGTTTGTGTGTGTGTGTGTGTGTGTGTGTATATATATATATATATATATGTGTGTGTGTGTGTGTGTGTGTGTGTGTGTGTATATCTGTGTGTGTGTGTGTGTGTGTGTGTGTGTGTATCTGTGTGTGTGTGTGTGTGTGTGTGTGTGTGTGTGTGTGTGTGTGTGTGTGTGTGTGTGTGTGTGTGTGTGTGTGTGTGTGTGTGTGTGTGTCGTCTCTTGGGTTTGCAGGATGTTATAAAGATCTGATACGGTAACTTTTGCGATAGGTAGGTAAATTATCGTTGGCACGCTGAAAAAATTACAAATCGCTGCTTAAAACTGTCGTTAGCAAGTGGTCTGTTCTTCATGAACGCTATTTGACACGATAAACTATAATAAGGTAACACAGGTTGCCATATCAAAGTGTGGTTAATGTTTCTTGCACACACCTCCCAGCTCCCACACTATAAGTATAAACAACAAATTAATGCGCGCACCTGTTCTACATGTTACGTCTCCGGTACGATTTACCGATATTAACGTGTATTTCATACTTTTTCTGTGCAGCCCAAGGCGCAGTGAATCACCAGCTCAATGTAACTATCCAAGCCGCGTTATTCCCCATGACGTCATAAAGGAGCTGTTTTATTTGAGGCTCTTCCGTGTAATATATTGAGCATTGCGATGTTTGAGCAGGATGAGTCATTGCTGCTTTGACTCGTCGTCTCCGGGTTTAAATTGTACGCATATACCTGCGCAAAATGGTCGATGAATCACAGGTTCACAGGCAAACGGCATGCAAGGTTTGTTTTTAACGACGAGGTAATTACTCTCGTCGCAAGATGGTTCATTACTTTGTGCAGGCTTTTGAAGTTATGCAAACGTCGTGATTTATGAGACTTTGTTTTCTTATTTTTAGTCTTGTTCTACATGTTTCACATGTCATGAGGTGTTTATAACCAAAGATGTGGTCTAAAAAAATTTTCTTAAAAATTTCCACTGTAAAGGCAATCTCTATATAGAAAGGAGGAGTGTCTGTGTGTGTGTGTATATGTGTGTCTGTCTGGATGTCCGCTTATAACTCAAGAACTACACATCGGAGAAAAGTTTTAGACACAGATTCGGAATCAGCATAAAATCCTGGTGGTTATAGGCTACGTTTTATTTTAATATCAATGGTTTAAAAAAACCGCGCCACCTGCAATTCCATGGTGGTTTGTGGCAGCGATAGACGTTCGGGGTGTATTGCAATGGTTTGTCGGGTTTGGCTGTGGGTCCAGAATAGCTCCCATTTCCTCATGTTCTTCCAATTTTATTTTGATTCTTCTTTTACAACGTCTTCCTTATGTACCTTATATCCCCCCGACGAGGCCTCTACATAATTTCATGCGGCAGAATTTCGTACATTTTGAGTGAAAGAAGTGAGACGAAGTTGTAGGAGGAAGAAGAGGCGCGGCCACTGTGGAGGGCCTCGATCGTGAGTGGAAATGGCGGGAATTGCGTTTGTATCGCAAAGTAAAGATTCTGCATTCATTTCTGAACTTGCATTGGTGGATTGTTATACATCTGCATTATTTTTCATAAAAAAACTTTATGTTGAACTTGAAAGCTCCAAGCACGGACGATATATATAGCCCTCATTGAGGTAAAAATAAAAGTACAAATCCTGCTATCGCTTGCCAAGCTAGCCGTTCCTCCCCCTCCCTCCTCTTCTCCCCTCTCCTCCCCCTCCCCCCTCTCCTCCCCTCCCCCCCTCTTCTCCCCTCCCCCCCTCTTCTCCCCTCCCCCCCCTCTTCTCCCCTCCCCCCCTCTTCTCCCCTCCCCACCCTCTCCTCCCCTCCCCCCCCGTTCTCCTCCCCTCCCCCCCCGTTCCCCTCCCCTCCCCTCCCCCCCCGTTCCCCTCCCCTCCCCTCCCCCCCCCGTTCCCCTCCCCTCCCCCCCCGTTCCCCTCCCCTCCCCCCCCGTTCCCCTCCCCTCCCCCCCCCCGTTCCCCTCCCCTCCCCCCCCCGTTCCCCTCCCCTCCCCTCCCCTTCCTCCTCCCCTCCCTTCCCCCGCCCGGCAATGCCGGGTACTTCCCATGGCCAGCTGTACGTGGGCTGCTCGAGGGTTGGAAAACCAAGCAATCTTTATGTCTTGGCACCAAGTAAGAAAACCAGAAATGTTGTATACCAAGAGGTTTTGAGAAATTGATAAATTGACAAAACGTCATGTAGGAAATGTACTGTGATATTGCTCTAAAATATACATGTTCTTTTCATCATATATTTGTATTATTCTTATTCAACCCGGGCGAAGCCGGGTACCTCAGCTAGTCTATAATAAGGTAGGTAAATCTACCTAATATATTGCATCGCGTTTCAAAAAATTTAAATGTAAAATGTGCAACAATTGCATTGAGGAAAATGCTTAAGGTGTTTGATTATGTTTACCTTTTTGAAGTGTACCAACACATTGTCAAAAATCCGTATCTGTTACTAAACATTGTAGAAAAAGATGGATATCAATGAGGTACGGTATTTCCGGTATAGTTTCTGTTATTGTCATTTTAATTTCCCGACTAAACAACATCAACAACAAGAACGACACAACAACAACAACAATGGCAGAAGCGGGACATGTGGTTCGTAAAAAAGTGTGAAAATTAAGAGTGTTCACAGTTTCTTTCTCAAAAAAGGATCATGATGATGATCTGCATGAAAAAAAAAAGGTAAGAAATAGTTAAACTGTTACAATTTGGTTTTGTAACTCCAATAACTGGTAGATCCTTCTCAGTCGGTTTAAATTGTGTAATGACGAGTAGGCCTCCAGCCGTGTTGTTGGTTTGGTCCTTCATCGTGATCGTGCACTATCCAGGATTGAAGAAACAGAGCAGACTGTGTGTTGTGACGTAATCTAACCGTCGCTTGGTATACAAGAGATCCCGAGTTCTTATCCCAATATCCCATCCTATGAACGTTTAATTATTTATTTTTAATCAAAACAAATCAAAATCTGTACATCAATCGTAAGGATTCTGAAATGACAAAACAATAAATAACTTGTTCTAATCAATTCATGCCAATCGCAGTGACGTCACACATCAAATGTGTTGGCCAAATGCTTGTTATCGTTGCAGTTTACGTAGGAACAATGATTTGTTATGATCATTATGCCATTTACTTCAGTATATGCAATGTTTGCTTTTCAGTCCATTGGATTTTTATCATGAGATAATAATTAAAATAAATGTTGAGTTTTGAGAAAAAGTTTTTTCACCAGAGTACTTATTTTCAAGTGTATTAGAGCATTTTTTGTCTCTATTTGGAATCGTCTTTAGAATTTATGACAAAAAGAAACCCACAAAAAATGTTCCCCTTGCTCTGCTCAGCGAAATTATAATTTTCAATACATTGTAATTTTTTGCGCACCCCCTTGATCCCCCCAATCTAAAATCCTGGATCCGCCCCTGATTCATAGGATGGATGTTAAGCCGGCTGTCTCTTCTGCTAGCATTAGTTGGTGGGCGTTAACAGGGAAATTGAACCGAGGAGGCCATTCGGCCCATCATCCCTGCACCACACCAACGCCAGATTAAATAAATCCATGACGCAATTAATGACGTAATTTCATTTCAGGAATGGGGGGTGGATTGGGGATAAGAAAAGTGTGACCAGGTTCAGGGATGTTACCAGGGTGTTGAAATTTTTTTTTTAATGTAAATTATTTTTGGGTGGTGAGCAAAGGTGTTTTTACGGTGAGGAATATACAACACTGACCACACACAATATCCCTTGACGAGACCCTCTCATAGACATCACACTCAGCACAGATGTACGCAATCACCCATCCACACTCAAGAAACCTGTACAACAGGGAAGATCCCAACTGTGTCACTCACAAATATACGCCAATCACCTGTCTGCCAATAACATACCAATCGATTTCTAGCAGGAATTATCAAAGAACATTCCTATTTTTTCCTATTTAAATTGTTTTCCCATTCCTATTTTTCCTATTTTCCTATTTAAATCTTCCTATTTAAAAGGCTCTTTTCAATTTCCGCTCCAACTCATTCCACTTCAAAAAAAAATTCAATCCCTTATAATTCTTCTTCACTACATGCTCTAAATTCAAATTCATTCCACCCCTCCTCCATCGTTCTGAAACGGATCACTAACTTGAAAATCACAATAAACCCAATTTGTTATAAATGTTCGTCCTTCATTAATCATCCACTTTCTAAACTCCCCCCTTGCCCCTCCCCTCCAAATCTCCCCCCTTGCCCCTCCTCTCCTACAGCCCCCCTTGCCCCTCCCCACCTAAACTCTCCCCTAACCCCTCCCCTTCAAATCTCCCCCCCTACCATCCCTCACCAATTCTCCCCCCTCCCACCTCCTTCTCAAAGCTGCCTCCTCCCCACTTCGTCTCCCTTCTATCTCATACCTCCACCTCCCCCAACCATCCACTTTCCTCTGCCACCCCTCAAAGAACCCCTCACTGTGCCTCATCCCATCACCATCAAACCTTTCGTCCTCATCCTTCCCTTTCTTGTAACTCTTCTGTAATCTCTGACACACTATCAACTACTCTTCTGACCTCCCCCTCTCATCCTTCATCTGCCCCTTCCCCTCCCCTCCCCTCTCCTGCACCCGATGCTCCCCCTCTCTCCTCATTAACGGTATGAACCTCAAACATCCGGGGCCTTCGCTCAAACCTGATTGATCTCTCCATTCAGGTTGCTTCTCACAATCCAGACTTGATCTGCTAAACAGAAACTTTCCTCCTTCAAGATGTCTCTGATTCCTTAATATCTCTCCCTGGTTACTCCCTCCTCCGCTATGATAAACCTGAGCCTCGTCCTGGTGGTGGGGTTGCTACCTTTATCAAAAACTCTCTTCCTCACTCTCCTTGCACTGCCCTCTCTCCACCCCACCCCAGGAGTACCTCTGGCTACGGCTTCCTCTCCGCTCCCACCTTTTGTTCATACGTGTTCTGTACCGTCCTCCAAACAGTGATGACTCTATTTACATGTCGCTGTCTGACAACATGGACCAACTTCTATCCACTCATCCCAACTCTCTCTTCCTCATATGTGGCGACTTCAACTGTCATCATGCCAGCTGGCTGGGTGTGGGTTCCTCTCTCACCAGCCATGGCACTTCAGCAAAGGACTTCAGTGAATCATTGGGACTGACACAATCTGTCAATTTCCTGACCCGGATCTCAGTCAATGGAGTATCCTTTCTTCTAGACTTCATTATGACAAACTTCCCTGCAAATGTCTGCTGCTCTTCTTCTGCTCCAATCGGTTCTTCTGATCATGTGCTTGTTAAAGTGGACATCTCTCTGGCCATTCCCAGAGAGGCTCCTCAGCGCCGACGAGTCTGCATTTCACTCAGGCCGACTGGCATGGGCTGCAAGCAGCCATCAATCATCTGGACTGGTCTCCCAACTCTACTGCCTCTGACATCAATTCTTCCTGGGAATTCTTCTAAAGCAAACTGCTCTCTCTCATGCACAGATTTATCCCATCTCGTCTTCAGTTGTCTTACCCTTCCTCCCGCCCATGGTACACTGAATCTTGTGGTGAGGCAGTTGCCCTGAAACAACTTGCCTTTGCCTCTTGGAAGGCTAATCCAACTGAAGGCAATCTCAGTTCCTTTCACCAAGCTCGGAACAAGTGTGTGTCTACCCTCAGGAGTGCCAGGAAGCACTAACTCTCCACGCAAGAATGAACTCTCAAACCTGTCTCCTTCCTCCAACTCCTGGTGGCGTCTGGTCAAATCCGTTTCTAGTGTTTGTTCCCCCTCCATCCCCTCCCTCACCTCAAATGGCTACACAGTTGACACCGCACGTGACAAAGACGAATGCCTCAACTCTGTGTTTGCCTCAAAATCTTGTGTCCCAAACACATCTCTCTCTGTTCCCACCTTACCCAGTCGAACCCAACTGCTCCTGGACTCTGTGTCCTTCTCTCCTGACAAGGTGGAGAAGTTTTTTCAAACCTCGACTCTGATTCTGCAACTGGACCAGACGGTATCAGCCCACGGGTCGTAAAATCCTGCTCTACCGCTCTATCTCACCCTCTCTCTGTTCTTTTCACCCTCTCTTTTGCTCAAGGTCATCTGCCATCTGCTTGGAAATCAGCAAACATTACCGCTTTACACAAAAAGGTGCAAAAACAGATCCTTACAACTGCAGACCAATCAGCCTGCTCCCAATTATCAGCAAAGTCATGGAATCCATCATCGCTTCAGATATGAAATCCTTCCTCTTCTCCAATGGCTTGATCTCCGATCATCAATTTGGATTCAGACCAGGTCATTCTACTCTGGACATGTTGCTTCTGCTGTCTCAACAATGGATGGAGGTCCTCAATGCCAAACAGGAAATCAGAGCTGTCTCCCTTGACATATCACGTGCCTTCGATACGGTCTGGCACCCAGCTCTGCTCACCAAACTCTCCTCCGATGGTATCCATGGAAATCTCCATGCTTGGTTTGCGGACTTCCTCTCTGGTCGTAGTCAACGTGTGGCTCTGAATGGATTTCTCTCATCGCCCCTTCCTGTTCAGGCTGGAGTTCCCCAAGGTCGTGTTCTGGGCCCTGTGCTTTTTCTGGTCTTCGTCAATGATCTCTCCAACTCTCTGGAAAATCCTCTCTATCTCTTTGCTGATGACTCCACTCTCTGCCGCTCCATTCCTCATCCCTCAGATCGGCAGCCTGCAGCCTCCTCACTCTCTGCAGACCTGGACAAAATCAGTCTGGTCAAACAAGTGGAACATGTCTTTCAATCCTGACAAATCTCATACTCTTACTATCTCTCTCCGAAAAGACCGACTGGGAAACCCTCCCATCTACTTTCTCAACAATCCTCTCCAAGAAGTTCTGTCGCTCTAGCTTTTGTGTCTCACTATCTGCCATGATCTTTCCTGGGAAAACCACATTTCCAAGCTGGCCTCCAAAGCCGCGACTGGGCATCTTCTGTCGTGCGAAGTCCTTCCTTGGCACAACTGAGCTCCTCACCACATACAAGGCTTTCATCTGCAGCTCAATGGAATACTGCCCCCCCCCCCCCCCCCCCTCTGGGCCGGTGCTCCTGCCTCACACCTAGCTCGGCCTCACGCTGTTGAAGCCAAAGCTTTCAGAATCATTGGAATCTCCTGCAATGAAGCTAACTCTGAGGGCCTTTCACTCACTCACCGCAGGCAGGTTGGTGGTCTTTCTGTCTTTGACCGACTCCTCTCCGGCCTTGCTCCCCCAGCTCTCTCTGTGCTCTGTCCCCCAAATATTCCTGCAGGTCGCGCAAGATCTGCCAGCAACCCTCTTATGGTTAAACTGCCAAAATCTAGACTATCTGCTCACCTTCCCTCTTTCATTCCCCTTTTCTCCCGCCTCTGGAACAAACTCCCCCACTCCCTTCAATCCCACTCCTCCCTCCAGGTCTTTAAAACAGCTGTTCACCACCATCTCTTATCTTCCCCCATCCAAAACCGTGATCTTTTCTACCCCCGCTAATTCACCCCAGATACACTTTTTCGAAATTCCAACTTCTTTCCTGGAAGTCCTTGCAGTGTCCATATGTTTTACACCTCTCCCACCTCCCCCCAAGCCCTCTCCTTCCCACAGATCTCCCGATGTCCCTGCTCTCAAATGTTGTGTTTGTGTCCTTCCCCCTCTCTCCCCATCTTGTCTACTGCTCCCCTTATTTTGTGTTTTATGTGTCGGTTTGTGTCGGTTTGACTTTTTGTGTGATTAATGTTAGCTCTTTCACGAGGCTCGAGCTTGCATACAAAAAAAACAAAAAAAAAAACACATTGATCACCACCTAACAGAACACAGAGGTCTGTAAACAGGGTAAAAATCCTGGAAGCAGAGTAAAAACTTGGAAAGCAGAGTAAAAAGCATGTAAGCAAAGTAAAAAGCCTGGAAGCAGAGTAAAAACAAGGAAAGCAGAGTAAAAAGCATGCACGCAAAGTAAAAAGCTTGGAAAGCAGAGTAAAAATCTTGAAAAAGAGAGTTTTAAAAACCTGGAAAGCAGAGTAAAAATTATGGGAAACTAGAGTAAAAAAATCTTGGAAAACAGAGTAATAAAATCGGGAAAGCAGAGTAAACAGCCTGGAAGCAGAGTAAACAGCCTGGAAGCAGAGTAAACAGCCTGGAAGCAGGGTAAACATCCTGGAAGCAGGGTACACAGCCTGGAAGCAGAGTAACAAGCATCGAAGCAGAGTAACGAGCCTGGAAGCAGAGTAACGAGCCTGGAAGCAGAGTAACGAGCCTGGAAGCAGAGTAACAAGCCTGGAAGCAGAGTAACAAGCCTGGAAGCAGAGTAACAAGCCTGGAAGCAGAGTAACAAGCCTGGAAGCAGAGTAACAAGCCTGGAAGCAGAGTAACAAGCCTGGAAGCAGAGTAACAAGCCTGGAAGCAGAGTAACAAGCCTGGAAGCAGAGTAAACAAAAACCTGGAAAGTAGAGTATAAATCTTGGAAAGCAGAGTATAAATCTTGGAAAGGAGAGTAAAAAACCTGGAAAGCAGAGTAAAAATTATGGAAAACTGGAGTAAAAATTTGGAAAACAGAGCAATAAAATCTGGAAAACAGAGTAAAAAGCCTTGAAGCAGAGTAAAAAGTCTGGAAAGCAGAGTAAAAGTCTTGGAAAGCAGGGTAAAACGCCTGGAAAGCAGAGTAGAAATCTTGAAAAGCAGAATTAAAAGCCTGGAAAGCAGAGTAAAAATCCTGGAAAGGAGAGTAAAAAGCCTGGATGAAAAAGCCTGGAAAGCAGTGTAAAAGGACTGTAGCAGAGTAAAAAAAACTTGGAAAACAGAATAAATAGCATGGAAGCAGAGTATAAATCCTGGAAATCAGAGTAAAAAGCCTGGAAATCAGAGTAAAAAGCCTGGAATCAGAGTGAAGAGCATGGAAAGCAGAGTAAAAATCTTGGAAAGCAGAGTAAAAAGCCTAGAAGCAGGGTAAAAAGTTTGGAAAGCAAAGTAAAAAGTCTGGAAGCAGGATATAAAAACCTGGAAAGCAGAGTAAAAAGCCTTGAAAGCAGAGTATAAAACTTGAAAATCAGAGGAAAAATCCTGGAAAGCAGAGTAAAAATCCTGGAAAGCAGCGTAAAAATCCTGGAAAGCAGAGTAAAAATCCTGGAAAGCAGAGTAAAAATCCTGGAAAGCAGAGTAAAAATCCTGGAAAGCAGAGTAAAAATCCTGGAAAGCAGAGTAAAAATCCTGGAAAGCAGAGTAAAAATCCTGGAAAGCAGAGTAAAAATCCTGGAAAGCAGAGTAAAAATCCTGGAAAGCAGAGTAAAAATCCTGGAAAGCAGTGTAAAAATCCTGGAAAGCAGTGTAAAAATCCTGGAAAGCAGAGTTAAAATCCTGGAAAGCAGAGTAAAAATCCTGGAAAGCAGAGTAAAAATCCTGGAGAGCATTGTAAAAATCCTGGAAAGCAGTGTAAAAATCCTGGAAAGGAGAGTAAAAAGGCTGGAAAGCAGAGTAAAAATCCTGGAAAGCAGAGTAAAAATCCTGGAAAGCAGAGTAAAAATCCTGGAAAGCAGAGTAAAAATCCTGGAAAGCAGAGTAAAAATCCTGGAAAGCAGTGTAAAAATCCTGGAAAGCAGTGTAAAAATCCTGGAAAGCAGTGTAAAAATCCTGGAAAGCAGTGTAAAAATCCTGGAAAGCAGAGTTAAAATCCTGGAAAGCAGAGTAAAAATCCTGGAAAGCAGAGTAAAAATCCTGGAAAGCATTGTAAAAATCCTGGAAAGCAGTGTAAAAATCCTGGAAAGGAGAGTAAAAAGGCTGGAAAGCAGAGTAAAAAGGCTGGAAAGCAGAGTAAAAAGGCTGGAAAGCAGAGTAAAGAGCCTAGAAAGCAGAGTAAAAAGCCTGGAAGCAGAGTCAAAAGCCTGGAAGCAGAGTAAAAAGCCTGGAAGCAGAGTCAATAGCCTGGAAGCAGAGTGAAAAGCAGAGTAAAAGCCTCGGAAGCAGAGTAAAAAGCCTTGGAAGCAGAGTCAAAAGCCTGGAAAGCAGAGTAAAAAGGCTGGAAAGCAGAGTAAAAAGGCTGGAAAGCAGAGTAAAAAGGCTGGAAAGCAGAGTAAAAAGGCTGGAAAGCAGAGTAAAAAACCTGGAATCAGAGTTAAACCTGGAAGAAAAAGCCTGGAAAGCAGTGTAAAAAGACTGTAGCAGAGTAAAAAAAAAAAAACTTGGAAAACAGAATAAATAGCATGGAAGCAGAGTAATAAGCCTGGAAAGCAGAGTAAAAATCCTGCAAAGCAGAGTAAAAAGCCTGGAAATCAGAGTAAATAGCCTGGAGCGGAGTGAAAAAGCTTGGAAAGCAGAGTAAAAATCTTGGAAAGCAGAGTAAAAAGCCTGGAAGCATAGTAGAAAGTTTGGAAAGCAGAGTAAAAAACCTGGAGGCAGAGTAAAAAACCTGGAAAGCAGAGTATAAATCTTGAAAAGCAGAGTAAAAAGCCTGCAAAACAGAGTAAAAAGTAAAAGCAAAGTAAAAAGCCAAGTAAAAAGCCTGGAAGCAGAGTAAAAAAAAACCTGGAAAGCAGAGTAAAAAAACTTGGAAAACAGAGTATAAATCTTTGAAAGCAGAGTAAAACGCCTGGAAAGCAGAGTAGAAAGCCTGGAAGCAGAGTAAAAAGCCTGGAAGCAGAGTAAAAAGACTGGAAGCAGAGTAAAAAGCCTGGAAGCAGAGTAAAAAGCCTGGAAGCAGAGTAAAAAAAACTTGGAAAACACAGTAGAAATCTTTGAAAGCAGAGTAAAACACCTGGAAAGCAGAGTAGAAAGTCTGGAAGCAGAGTAAAAAGCCTAGAAGCAGAGTAAAAAGCCTGGAAGCAGAGTAAAAAGCCTGGAAGCAGAGTAAAAAGCCTGGAAGCAGAGTAAAAAGCCTGGAAGCAGAGTAAAAAGCCTGGGAAGCAGAGTAGAAATGCTGGAAACACCAAAAATTTTGAGATACCTCTACCTATAATATAACAAAGCCATTTTGGTGTGAGATTGTAGCCTGATATCTGCTGATTTCAAAAAGTGATGTTGTCAACTCTCCTGAAAAATGTGTTTTTAGAGGCGTTTCCATGTTACCCCCAAAATACCAAAAAGTAATCTTTTGTGACGATGATTTTGAATACCCAATTCTATTTAGAAATAAAATGCTTTCTGGGGTACAAACAATCACTGCGTTTCGTAGCACAGGTGCATGGGCACCTTTCATCGACATAATGCCAAATACATCATACAGTTAAAATTTTACGCTTTAGTGGGTTTCTAAAATCAATGTAAAAAGGTACAAACTTCTGAATAGTTTATTTACAGGCTGTAAGTATTCTCATAGTTTCACAATACCTATTCTAACATAGTACATAGCATCCACTGGTGTTACTGGGCAATTAGCAGCTGGCAAGCATCTATGCATCAAACTACTGCTGATACAAACAACTGGCATCTGCCTTGGATGCCACATTGATTGTCAGAGCAGAAGAGATGTGTGAGATCTCATGCCTCGACTGGAACAGGATCATTCACAAATAGCACCGGAATTGGAGTCCCTTCATTGGCGACGGTCCATCCTCTATTAATGGGAACTGGCACGTTTGGTTTCTCTATGTGACTGTTGCACTAGATTTTCACTTGGTGATGACGGTGCACATGTTTCCTGAATCTATCCTCAGTTGGTGGCAGTTGAGAAGTGGTTTTGTCTGTTTTTGTTGCCAAATGGTACCAAAGATCATCCAGAGTTTCAAACTCTCACCCAGCTAGTGACTTCTGCTTTCCACACAGTTCCATTACGAGGTCTCTGGCAATTGGCAGTGCCTCATCAATTGACGATGGCAAAATGTGGCAAGTTCAAACTGGATATTGTTCTTCAAAAGAATGTTGTATGCTGTGCGCTTCCCTATCTAGTACAGAGAGCAGGTTGTATCGCATTCTGTTAATGCGTGCATAGCAGGTAGACTCATAGAGATATCATGTCCAAGTTTGTTTGCAATTGTGTGGATGGGAATATACCTCTGTCGATAAACAGATGATGTCTGGTGCTCAGAATGCATGTATACCTTTGTATCAATAGAACCCCTGGCATGGCAGTACAGCAGCAACATAATGATATCTGTAACATCACTCTTGAGTGATTGAGATGATGCTTCATGTGTGGAATGTGGGAGAAGTCTGGTGTCTGCCTCCTGAGTGGAAAAGAGTGGTGTAAGATCTTGGATTTCGAAGCAACTGAAAATGGAGTTTCATTGCAATTGAAAATGAAGTGAAAAAAATGGAGTTTCATTGCAAGCTGTACCTGTTTGTCACAAATGCTCTGTAGACTTGAGAGTTGTCAAACATACACGAAATGGCCAAAAGTATGTGGGCATCCGAACATCACACCCATATGGGCTCGTCAAACATCTCTTTCCAAAATCATGGGCATTAATATGGAGTCGGTCCCCCCTTTTGCTGCTATAACAGCCTCCACTCTTCTGGCAAGGCTTTCCACTAGATGTTGGAACATTGCTGCAGGGATTTGCTTCCATTCAGCCACAAGAGCATTAGGGAGGTCGGGCACTGATGTTGGGCGATTAGGCCTGGCATGCAGTCGGCGTTCCAATTCATCCCAAAGGTGTTTGATGGGCCCGAGGTCAGGGCGCTGCGCAGGCCAGTCAAGTTCTTCCACACCGATCTCAACAAACCATTTCTGTATGGACTTCGCTTTGTACATGGGGGCATCTTCAGGCTGAAACAGGAAAGGACCTTCCCCAAACTGTTGCCACAAAGTTGGAAGCACACAATCGTCTAGAATGTCATTGTATGCTGTGGCGTTAAAAGTTCCCTTCACTGGAACTAAGGGGCCGAGCCCGAACCATGAAAAACTCCCCCAGACCATTATTCCTACTCCACCAAACTTTACAGTTGGCACTAGGCATTCGGGCAGGTAGCATTCTCCTGGCATCTGCCAAACCCAGATTTGTCTGTTGGACTGCCAGATTGTGAAGCGTGATTCATCACTCCAGAGAACGTGATTCCACTGCTCCAGAGTCCAATGGCGGCAAGTTTTACACCACTCCAGCCGACGTTTGGCATTGCGCATGGTGATCTTAGGCTTGTGTGCGGCTGCTCGGCCATGGAAACCCATTACATGAAGCTCCCGATGAACAGCTGTTGTGCTGACGTTGCTTCCAAAGGAAGTTTGGAACTCGGTAGTGAGTGTTGCAACCGAGGACAGACAATTTTTTTGCGACACGCGCTTCAGCACTCAGCGGTACCATTCTATGAGCTTGTGTGGCCAACAACTTTGCGGCTGAGCTGTTGTTGCTCCTAGATGTTTCCACTTCACAAGAACAGCACTTGCAGTTGACCGGGTCAGCTCTAGCAGGGCAGAAATTTGACGAACTGACTTGTTGGAAAGGTGGCATCCTATGACGGTGCCACGTTGAATTCACTGAGCTCTTCAGTACGGCCCGTTCTACTGCCAATGTTTGTCTCTGGAGATCGCATGGCTGTGTGCTTGATTATACGTATATATACCTGTCAGCAATGGGTGTGGCTGATACAGCCGAATCTACTAATTAGAAGGGGTGTCCACATGCTTTTAGCCATGTAGTGTATCTATCAAACACTACTCTGATAGACATAACTGAGAAGTGGGCCATTGAGTTGGTACATAAGGTGCAACAATATAAGCTCCCACAGATAATCCAAGGTTTTAAACAATCTATCATTGAGAGGCCATAGCATAGCCATGCCATCAACCAAGTGGGCTGTGGTTTCAGAAGACTCTTCTGGTAATCCTTAATAATTAATGGACCGGTGTGTTTTTGTTTGTTTGGTATTTGCGAAAAACGAAGCTTTTTCAAGTATTTTTTTTGTCTTGTGCATTATTCTGTCTGTTTGTCTGCCTGTCTGTCTGTTTGTATTTCAATTGCCTACAGGTAACAATTTTAAACCAATCTTCATGAAACTTCACCAAATGGTACATTTTGTCATAAGCAAGAAGCCTATTGATTTTGAGTTCAAAAGGTCAACATAGATCAAAGGTCATCAACTTCGGTCATGTTTCTAAAATTTTCAATTTTCATCTGATTGACTTGAAATTTGAAGAGGATTTCCACACGACGTCACTGAATTCAACCACCATTTATTTTTGAGGTCACCATAGGCCAAAGGTCAAATTTCAAAGTTGCCAACTTAAGCAGAGTTTCTAAAATCCGGAATTTTCATCCAGTTGACTTGAAATTTGAATAAGATTTGCATATCAGTTCGCTGAATTCAACCACCAATTATTTTTGAGGTCAAAAGGTCAACTTTGGCCTACTTTATAAAATCATCAATTTTTATCCGATCGACTTGAAATTTGAAGAGGATTTGCATGTCATGTCAAATTAAATCAACCATCAATTATTTTGAGGTCTAAATGTCAACAGGTCATCATAGGCCAAATTATTTTAAATCGTCAATTTTCATCTGTTTGACTTGTAATTTGAAGAGGATTTGCATATTTGGTCATTGACTTCAACCAACAATTATTTTTAAGGTCAAATTTGTTAAATTATGGACTTTGCAAGTACTGTGCTGTGCACAACATCCTTTTTGTTTATTGTTTGTCGCTCTACTACTATAGTTCTGGGTGATTTCATCCAAACTTTCTATATGGGATCAGTGTGACCCCAATTAATGTACAAGGGTGTGTTTACCTTTGCCAGTGGTCTTGGAGGGGAGGTGGATGGGGGTAAGTGGTGGGACGCAAATTCTCAATGTAAATGTGTATCGTGTAGTGCCTCCTTCGGGTGGGACAGGGTATTGCAATTCCGCACCCTTTACAGTACAGTATTCCTGCCCTCATGTTTTCCAGAGCATTGAGATGTTTTGAATTATATAGCCTAGTCAAAAAATCTGAAAATGTGCCTTTATAGAATGATTGAGGCATTTTTGAGTAAAAGCAAACAAACCACTTTTTCTGGGGTAGTTTTTCATGCTGAATATGAATCTGTTGTTTGCCAAGCCCAAAAATGCGTAATTAGGTCACTAATCAAGGTCAAAGGTCAATGAGTGCAAAATTCAATTTTTTTGAAAAAATGCTTTATTTTACATCCCCTATCTGTACATTTCAATTATTTTACAATATTTTGTCTAGTAAGGTTGCTAAAGCTTTTCAAAATCTTATTTTTAAAGGAAAACGTGAGGACACATCTATGCTCATTTGCCTTTATCTCTGTAAGGGGCGACAATTAGTTTTTGCGTAATTTGCTTGCAGTTTAACCTCTAAATGCACAATGGGGCAGAGTTTTTATGCTCCTATTGATGGTCTAGAGATAGATTTTATAAAGACAGAATCTAAATGTCACCGGTAAACAACATAGGTCAAAGGTCAATGAGTGCGAAAGTCTTGCAATGACGTAACAGTTACTTGCACTTGAAACCATCCCTTTCACTCAACAGTGAAAGTGGCTTCATCTTTCTGACCCCAATGCATTTGCCATGTTTGTCAAATCATTTCCATTCAGACAGAGCAGGGTGTTCTTCAATAGACCCTTAATGATGAAGAATGAATCTAATAGCCTAGCATAAGCCATCTAGTTCGTACCCTAGGCATCAGGCATTAAACATTTCAGGAGTACAGGTAAGGGTCTTTTTAAGATTGTTAAAAAATGAAATATAAAATCAAATGAAAGTAAAGGAATGCATTCTTCTTTGGTGAGATACATGTACATACAAATGTGTAATGTATGCTTGACATCTCACATCATAGGCAGGCCTACATACATGTACATTTACCTAACAGTAGTAAAAAGACAGGCAGGGCATGGGCATTGACGATGAGTGCCTAATGCATCTACCACTAATGAATTAGTGATATCGGTTAGATGTTTTGTCTTGAAGAAGCTTTACTTTGTGTCTTTGAGAATAAGATTAAAACCCGGGCCAACACTGCCTGCGCTTATTCGATCATTTAAGGGCTGTTGCAGTATATCATACAACGTTGTAGTTTTCATGGTCAGAACATGCGTGCCTGGTGCTTAGTTTGGTTTCTGTTTCTCCCCTCAGGCCAACCATGGAACCTATTGCCAGCCTCAAGCGACAGCGTGAGGATGTGTCGTTTGAACTTTGTATCATTTGTCAGGGAACTAGCCAGGTCAAAGATACGATTTTCAACCAGACAAACCAGGGTATTGCTGCCATCAGAGAGGCGACCGAGCTCCGATGCAAACTTAGACACTATGAATTTCGATCAGCCGTGGACAGGCTTTCGACTCTCTTTGCAGAGCCTCCAGAAAGTCTCCCCAAACTTAAATGGCATAAGCTATGTTACTCTGCATACACACACAAGGGGAAAATAAATGCTAAGCTAGCCAAGGAACAATCGAAAAACGAAAAAGATCCTGAAAGAAAGAGTGTTTCGGCTGAAGCATGTCCGTTTTTACGCAGTAGTACTACTAAGATGAACTGGACATTGTGTATGTTCTGCCAGAACTTTGACAAGAAGCAGAAGACAAGTCGTGTCACAACCTTCAAAATGAGTAATGAAATTACGGAAAAAGCTAAATTTGTACATAACATCTTAGTCCGTACTGCAAATGAGAATGATTTAATCTCAGCTGAGGCATGTTACCATGTTAACTGTCTTAGTAAATTCTTTAGGGATGTCAAAAGGGCGGAAACTGAAAGCAAATCAGCAGACATGGCGATATCATGGTTGTGTCAAGAGCTGCATCACTCTGCTGAGAAAGGGCACGTATTTGAACTATCTGCAGTGTTCGAGAGGTACAAAGAGTTAGCCAGTGAGTGCGACGGCACAATTCCTACATCGTATCTTAGTAGACTGGGGACTTTTAAAGAAACTTTGTCGAATTGCATTGGGGACATTTATGAATTTCTTGTGCTAAGAAATTTGGCGCCTTCAGAGAAACAAACTTTGCTTCTTCCACGACATTTCAGTCACATACCTCTTTCAGAAATGGTGTGCGGTCAGAACAGTGCAGACTATATTCCCATATTTAGACAACAGGATGATCATTTTCTGTCTTTAGTGCACGTTGCTCTGCAACTCTGCAGTGATATCATGTCACATCCTGCATTCGAAGGTTGCGATGTAAGCGAAAAAGCAGAGTTGGCAAGTGTACCACCATCTGTACTCATGTTTGTGAATATCTTGCTTGGAGGCCAAAGTAGTGTCGATGCTGAGTTTGACGAAAGTGAGATGTCTGAAACTGGTTGGGTGAAGAAGACAAGGGTCCTTAGCATTGGACACGACATGGTCTATGGTGTATGTGGAGACAAGAAGGCACCGCCTAAACACGTTGGAATGGGTATGACGCTGCACCAGTCAACTCGATCAAAGAAATTAGTTGAGCTATTCCATAATGCTGGGCACATAATCAGCTATAACCGGGTTCTTAGGTATGACACTGCCATGGCTGAAAACACTCTGAAAGCGCTTGATCAAGAAACTGGGGCAGTTGTTACCAGCAACCTGGTTTCGGGACGATTTGTGCATTTTTCTGGCGACAATATTGACATCAATGACTCTACCCTAGATGGCAAAAATACATTTCACGCTACTCAGTTAGCTGCCTGGCAGAGGGGGCCATCTGCTGAAAGCGGTCTTGGAGACATCAAACCATCCAATACGTCAACGTTGGATATACCAACAGCAGTTGAAAAGATCCAACAGCAGCAGTTTCCGACACCATCAAAGAAGGTCACAGAAGATGCTGAAAAGTTCATTTGCCATATCTACAAGGAACCATCTGAGAACTGTAATCAAGCCCGCATTAAACTGTTCAACAAATGCCATGCAACGGAGACCCTACCTCCATCTAGTGATGCAGCAAAGTTCCACATAGAGCGTGCAAACTACCAAAGTTTCATTTGGAGAGAGGCCAGTAATCCAATGACAGATCTGCCACCGCCGACTGATTGTGGATGGAAACTCGTTGATGACAAGTTGTCACCGGTTCTTACAACTTTACCGTCAATTCCAAAGGGATGCCGAGAACTTACTCAGTGTGGTTGCAAGAAAGGTTGCAGTTCTGATAGTTGCTCTTGTCGGAAGTGGGGGAAACAGTTCTGCACTGAGGCCTGCAAGTGCAATGCCAGTGAAACACCATGTCGAAACAGGCCAAAGTAGGGGGGGGGGGGGGGGGTCAGAGCTTACACAGTAAAGCTAATTGGCATTCCCCTGGATGGCTCCTCCTTCCAGCCAATCAGTCTGACAGACTGCAATTGATTCAGGATTAATTAAGAATACATGTGATAATGATCAACTGCCTGCACTCCAAACATGTTTGCCATGAAGTGCATTTTGCGCCTTGTGCCATGTAAGTGCACTTTGCGCCTTGTGACCGTTAGCCTTAATTAAGTGGCTAATTAGTCAAATATTGACATTTAGTGTAGAAAACAATCTTGCTATTATATAGGACTCAGGTAAACCACTTCACTGATGGTATTTAAGGCAACAATTCAAGTGAATTAAAACAGTATGTCAAAAAACGAAAAGTTGCTTCATTACGGATATATTCACAAAAATCAGATTTTTTCCCTTCACAATTCCCTTTACTTTCATAATTGTGAAAAGCTGTAGTAACCTTACCAGACAAAATACTGTAAAATAATTGAAATGTACAGATAGGTGATGTAAAATAAAACATTTTTTCAAAAATTTTGAATTTTGCACTCATTGACCTTTGACCTTGATTAGTGACCTAATTACGCATTTTTGGGCTTGGCAAACAACAGATTCGTATTCAGCACGAAAAACTACCCCAGAAAAAGTGGTTTGCTTGCTTTTACTCAAAAATGCCTCATGAATTCACGTTTCCCAGAAATTTGACTAGACTAATAAGCAGTCGACATGTTTTTGCTTCATGCACGTAACCCGGGTTATTTTTATTTTAGTGTTTGTGAGCGATTGAGGCAGCTGTCAGTTGCATATGCACCACCCAAATAATGGTGTGTGTCAGAAGAAGGCGTTGCATGCTTGGAACAAGATTGCCCATAGGGCGGGTACTCTGCTAATTCCTGTACTGCAGGAGTGATCTGAATTCTTCTTGGCAAGATCCAGCTTGATCATGTTTGAAGTGACTCCAGCTTCTTGGCAAGATCAGATTTTGTACTCTTCTTCATTGTACCATCACATTGAATAATGATGGTGGAACGTTTTATTCTTGAGTTTAATTTAATACAGAATCGAGGCTCGTGAAAGAGCTAACATTTATCACACACACAAAAAAAAATCAAACAGACAAAGAAAATATATAAAAAGAGGGAGCGGTAGACAAGATGGGGACAGAGGGGGAAGCACACAAACACAACATTTGAGAGCAGGGACATCGGGAGATGTGTGGGAGGGAGGGGGCTTGGGGGGAGGAGGCGTGGGAAGGGGGAGGGGGTGGGAGAAGTATAAAACACAAGGACACCAAGGACTTCCAGGAAAGAGGTTGGTATTTCAAAAAAGTGGACTTGGGGTGAAATTAGCGGCGGTAGAAAAGATCAAGGTTTTGGATGGGGGAAGATAAGAGATGGTGGTGAACAGCTGTTTTAAAGACCTGGAAGGAGGAGTGGGATTGAAGAGAGTGAGGGAGTTTGTTCCAGAGGCGGGAGAAAAGAGGAATGAAGGAGTGCCGGTGAGCAGAGAGTCTTGATTTTGGCAGTTTAACCATAAGAGGGTTGCAGGCAGATCTTGTGCGACCTGTAGGAATATTTGGGGACAGAGCCCAGAGAGAGCTGGGGGAGCAAGGCCTTAGAGGAGTCGGTAGAAGACAGAAAGACCACCAACCTGCCTGCGGTGAGTAAGTGAAAGGCCCTCGGAGATAGCTTCATCGCGGGAGATTCCAATGATTGTGAACGCTTTGGTTTCAACAGCGTGAAGACGAGCTAGTTGTGAGGCAGGAGCACCAGCCCAGAGGGGAGAGCAGTACTCCATTGAGCTGCAGATGAAAGCCTTGTAGGTGGTGAGGAGCTCAGGTGTGCCAAAGAAGGACTTCGCACGACGGAGGATGCCCAGTCAGCGACTGGCTTTGGAGGCCAGCTTGGAAATGTGGTTTTCCCAGGAAAGATCATGGCAGATAGTGAGACCCAAAAGCTTGAGTGACAGAACTTCTTGGAGAGGATTATTCAGAAAGTGGATGGGAGGGTTGTCCAGTCGATCTTTTCGGAGAGACATCGTAAGAGTGTGAGATTTGTCAGGATTGAAAGACATGTTCCACTTGTTTGCCCAGTCTGTGATTTTGTCCAGGTCTGCAGAGAGTGAGGAGGCTGCAGACTGCCATTCTGAGGGATGAGGAATGGGGCGGCAGAGAGTGGAGTCATCAGCAAAGAGATAGAGAGGATTTTCAAGAGAGTCAGAGAGATCATTGATGAAGACCAGAAAAAGCACATGGCCCAGAACACTGCCTTGGGGATCTCCAGGATGAACAGGAAGAAGAGATGAGAGAAACCCATTCAGGGCCACATGTTGACTGCGACTAGAGAGGAAGGCCGCCAGCCATGCGTGGAGATTTCCATGGATACCAAAGGAGGAGAGTTTGCTGAGCAGAGCGGGGTGCCAGACCGTATCGAAGGCACGTGATATGTCAAGGGAGACAGCTCTAATTTCCTGTTTGGCATTGAGGACCTCCATCCATTGTCGAGACAGCAGAAGCAGCATGTCCAGAGTAGCGTGACCTGGTCTGAAACCAAATTGATGATCAGAGATCAAGCCATTGGAGAAGAGGAAAGATTTCATATCTGAAGCAATGATGGATTCCATGACTTTGCTGATAATTGGGAGAAGGCTGATTGGTCTGTAGTTGCTGGGATCTGTTTTTGCACCTTTTTGTGCAAAGCGGTGATGTTGGCAGATTTCCAAGCAGATGGAAGATGACCTTGAGCAAAAGAGAGGGTGAAGAGAACAGAGAGAGGGAGTGAAAGAGCGGAAGAACAGGATTTTAGGACCCATGGGTTGATGCCGTCAGGTCCAGTTGCAGAATCAGAGTCGAGGGTTGACAGAAACTTTTCCACCTTGTCAGGAGGAAAGGACACAGAGTCCAGGAGCCGCTGGGTACGACTGGGTACAGTGGGTACAGAGAGGGATGGGTTTGGGACACAATATTTAGAGGCAAACACAGAGTTGAGGCATTCAGCTTTTTCACGTGCGGAGTCAGCTGTGTAGCCGTTTGAGGTAAGGGAGGGGATGGAGGGGGAACAAACACCAGAAACAGATTTGACCAGACGCCACCAGGATTTGGAAGAGGGAGACAGATAAGAGAGTTCGGTCTTGAGATTCTTGATCTCAGCTTGAGTTTATTCTTGATCTTGCAGCAAGTTTATTCTTAAGTACTGTGCTTCAAAGTCCAAATTTGTTTGTTTGGACACTGACAAGAGGTGGCAAAAAAGTACCCCAGAATTGATCTTGAATGATGGAATTGTTGATGATGGTGTCTTTTTCATGTCTTTGAAAGTGCTGGTTTTCGCTCTTGAGTCTAGTTTCCAGAAGTTTGTCGATTTTGTGTTTTCAATGAGGTGGTTCTTTAACAAATGTTGTTGCTTTCTGTTGTCCTATCTCAATGCAATTTACAATGGAGTTTTTCACTTGTTCTGATTCAACTATTATCATTATACCTGTAGATAGGTTGACCAATTCAGCTGGAATGTCACCAAGTTGGAAAGGGTTCTGCCACTGTTCAGAAACTAAGTCCTCCATATTGGATACATATACTGCATCCTTTTCCATTCTTGATTTACTCTGCTACTCTTGATTTCCACTGTTAACGGCATCTTCATGTAGCATTTTGAAAGCAGCAGCGTATTCACCAGACAAGCGTTTGGCCACTGGCCATCCTGTCAGTGCACAGTTCTGGAGTGTGATTCCGATTACTCCAACTTGATTCTTGCACTCTGTTGCTTGTCTGTTCAAGTGCTTGGTCTGTTGCAACACACCTCATCTTCTGTCTGTTGATCTTCTGACCACAAAGCTACCATCGTTGAGGTGCTTGTAAGTTTGTGGATTCTGATCTTCCAGCACTCCCATTTCAGAAACATATACCTGAGAAAACTTGGAATAATTGGTTCATCCAGCTGCCCAAAGCCATGGTATTGCTTCACAAACTGCATTCAAATGAAGCTCAAAGTTTACATCCTTTTTAGATCTCAAGAGTCTCAGAAGAATTCTAGCTGCCTCCATGGAATTGTCCCTTAAACCCCTTTATTTAATGTCTTTAGCCTCTGTTATCTATCTAAATGTTTCTCTTTTTAAGCTCTGTCAAGACCTTGCAATGCGAGCTGGGCAGAAAAATAAACAAGTTCTGTCAATTGGTGGCTGATTCACCTCAGGGGGCTTGTGGTTTGCCGTTATAACTTGCGCAGCAGCCTTTGGACTCATAAAGCAACTGCTATTAGCTCATGCACCTGCCTTTACAGCTGGATGATTCCACCCACCAGTTCCATCACCACTAATGGCAAACAGGGGAGGGCGCATGCGATAATTCAAAAAAAGTAGACGCAATCTGATGAAAGAAGGCTGTGCTTCATTGGTGAATGGTTCGAACGGTTCCCTTGTCCCTTGAGCTGCCAAATGGCGTTTCTCCATGCATGCAAACGAGTCTGAGTCTCTCTCTCTCTCTCTCTCTCTCTCTCTCTCTCTCTCGTTTGTGGTGGGCGTGGCGTCATGGCGGCTGTGAGCAACTGCTCTGTGGTGTAGTGAGTTCTTTGTGAGTTTTCCTCCTCTCCTGCCCTCCTCTGCCTCCCCCCTCCCTCTCCTTCCTATCCTGTGTACTTTGGCATTTTGTTTTCATCCGTTCTACACCTTTGTCTGCGAGAGAGAGAGGATTGAGAGCGGGCCCATTTTGGGTGCGGCCTACTGGCTTCGACGGCATTTTGTAAGCCATTTTTGTGCTTATAATGCACGTTTATTACTTACTTTAGTTCGATTATTTAGGTTTGATACCTTCTTGTCCGGTTCGGACAAGTTGGGGGGTGTTGAATTCGCTGGTATGGCGAATGCACGCTCTCGGTTAGAGGCGTTCGATAGCCTAACGAGGAAGCATGCATTTGTGTGTGTTCCACCAGAAGGAGTCCTCACTGAGGATGTGGTACTCGCAGTGGGGAAAATAATCGGGTGCGAGCATGTCCGAGCTGCCTCACGAATGAATCAAAAAGTTGTTATTTTCCTGTCCGAAGAAAACTTTGTTCACGACGTCGTGAGTGCAGGTTTAACCACAGAAGGTGGTGTTTTTATGTTAGCGTCCCCCATGGATACTCCAGCGATGAAAATCGTTGTATCAAACGTACCACCATTTATATCAAACGACAAACTAATGTCAGTCCTTTCTCGTTATGGAACAGCTGTGTCGAGAATGTCCATGATCCCTCTGAAGAGCCGAGACGAGAGGATAAAACACGTTATGAGTTTCCGTCGCCAAGTTTACATGGTACTTCCCGATCGTGGTGATGATACAGGGTTAAATATTTCATTTAAAGTAAAATCCGACGATCGGGGGCATCAAATGTACGCCTCGTCAGCCTCACTAACGTGCTTTCACTGTGGAGCCTTTGGTCACGTTAAACGTTTTTGTCCCAAGGTTTCGTGTTCAAAGTGTGGGGAAAATGGCCACGCATACACCGATTGTAAAAATGATAATACTCGTGTTCCTATTAAACCGACTGGAGTTAATCCTGTGAGTTTGCCGGTTCCTGCTATTCCCTCCTGCAGTGAGACGAACAATAGCAGCATCGATGGGCATATCCCGAGTCTAGAAAACGATCGCACTTCACTTCCTGTCACAGAAACCGAAGCGACCCCAACTCGCACAACCTTTGCTGCGATTCCCTCATGTAGTGAAGGAATGGAGGAGGACCCTATTATTGGTTCTAAAAAACGAAGGGCGTCGGTTGATAATTTTTCTACCAGTAATCCAAAAAAGGTGGTATTGGAGAAGGCCAGTGTAGCTGAACACACACCTCAATGTGTTCCTCATGCTTCCATCGGGTTTGAAAAAAAGGATGGTGAATCGGGTGCTGCAATTGAGGATAATATGTCTGAAAGTTTGTGTACAAACTCTGTGGACGCAAATTGCTATATGGGTGAAATAAGTTGCAACGCTGAATACGTTGATAAACCCTCGAACGAACCATTACAATCATTGACATCAGTCACTGTGAACGAGCAGACAGTGACTGACTCATCCCTCCACAGTGCTGCTCCACCGATGCAGATTCAAAACTGTGTTACCGAGTCACTCATCGATTCGGTAGATTGTGCTCCACAAGAGGATGAAACCGAGGCTTCAACTTCTGATGAGCAGAAATATCACCATGGCATCGTGGATTGCACAGTGGAGCTCTCCAGCGAATCCCCAGAGATACTGACAATTCCCATAGTGACCACGGAGGCCGACATCCTCGATCCTGGAGGGACCTTGTCAGACTTGTCGGAATCTGATGAGGATGACGAGGTGCCCGAGTTGTCTCAGTCTCAGTTGAGTCAGCCAATGATATCTCCTCAACTCGTACTCTCCTTTCTGAATGAAACCTACAGACAGCGAAATGTAGTTATCAGGGATACACTTCCTGATTTAGGTTCATTCATTCAATCAGCAAAGGAAATAACAAGAAAGGGCAAAGAATTTCCACTAACAAGGTCACAATTTCACTGACTCAGGAAATTTATTACAAAAGCCAGTCTTGAGATTTCGCAACACCCAATCAAACCTTTTGATAAGGAATGAAGCAAATTACCTTTGGCACCTTGAACATTAACGGTGGAGGTGCAAACCCAAACCGCCAAGCTCAAGTGCAAAGTTTGTTTCGGCGCAAAAATGTCGATGTACTTTTACTGCAGGAAACGCACATCACCCAAAACGTAGAATATGATTGGTGTCGCATTTTTGGGGGACAGTGCTTTTTTTAGCAACCTGTCTTCCCTTTCGGCAGGTGTTGCTTTCGTACTTCGACCAGGGCTAGTACCTGAGTCAATCCTCTTCCAGGAGATCATTAAAGGCCGATTCAGCTCTCTTGAACTGGAGGTTAATAATTTCCATTTCACATTATTCAATGTGTACGCACCAAGTGAGAGCACAGAACGGAAAGCTTTCTTTGCATCTGTGATTAATCACCTGCAGACAGTTGATCTAAACCAATGTGTGTGTATCGGGGGTGATTTCAACTGTACCTTTGAACCTGTAATGGACAGGAACTCGGCAGAACCTCATCCCGAATCATGTATTGATTTATCCCTTTTCCTTTCTCGGGTGGGTTTGCTAGATGTATGGAGGGTACTTTTCCCCAATGAACCTCAGTTCACCTGGAGCCGCATCACCAGAGGAAGAGTGTCCTTTGCGAGACTCGACCGATGATATATAAACTCACCTTTTAGAAACGCTATAGTCTCTCCAGATTATTTTCCGTCAATATTCTCAGACCATCATTTAGTAACCATGGGGTTTCTTTTTCCTCAGTCAATAAATAAAAGTGCATACTGGAAATTTAATACCAGTCTTCTAGAAGATGGTCTATTTAAAGAAGCCTTCCAAGTTTTCTGGGCTAATCAAATCCAAAGAAAGCCCTCTTTTTCTTCAGTTAATCTTTGGTGGGACAATACGAAAGCCCAGATTCGGGTGTTTTGTCAACAGTTTAGAGCTAACATTACAAATGTGAAGAATATAACAATGACTTGTTTGGAAGCTGACATTGTACAGCTCGAAGGTAAACTTGCTAAAAATAATAATGCAAGAAACTTCCAGTTATTACTAGAAAAGAAGACTCAGCTGAGAGAGTTAATCCAGGAGAAAGCAGCAGGGTTGTTGCTCAGACTAAGGGTTAAGAACTTAAAGGTTTTAGATACCCCTAGTAAAGCTTTTTTTCGTCTGGACTCTGTCAGTAAAGCACCCAAGAACATTTTTTCTGTAATTAATCCTGGCGGAGCTGTCGTTGTAAATCCCAGAGACAGACGGTTATGTGTTCAAGACTTCTTTTCCAAACTGTTTTCAAAACAGGTAGTTTGTGATGAAACAATGAGACTTTTAACCTCTCACCTATCCTCGTTAACCGAGTCCCAGCGGCTGGATATGGACTCGCCAATTACGCTCGAGGAGTTAACGCAAGCCCTGGCTGGAATGGACTCGGGAAGAGCCCCTGGAATCGATGGTCTGCCGGCTGAATTTTATGTGGAATTTTGGGAACTATTAGGTCCAGAACTGATGCATGTTCTTGAATCATCACTGACTCATGGAGAATTGCCTTTAAGTTTGAGAAGAGCGGTGATGTCCCTTCTTCCAAAGGCTGGTGATTTGCGACAAATGAAGAATTGGAGACCTGTTTCTCTACTATGCACTGATTATAAAATCCTTTCAAAAGTTCTGGTGAATCGAGCTAAAAGGGTAATTTGCGATTTGGTTCACCCTGATCAGAGTTATTGTATTCCAGGTAGATCTATGTATGATAACATATTTTTCATTAGAGATCTCATAGATGGCAACTGTGTGCAGAATGACTTTGGTATAATTTTTCTTGATTTAGAAAAGGCTTTTGATAGCATCGATCATGTCTTTTTGAATCATGTGCTTGAAGCCTGTGGATTTGGAGATAATTTCAGAACTTATATTGCTTTATTGTACAACAATATATTCAGTTTAGTTAAGGTGAACAATGAGCTTTGTTCTCCCATACAGGTTCAAAGGGGGGTAAGGCAAGGTTGCCCTGTCTCCGGCTTACTGTTCACCCTTGTAATGGAATCGCTTCTCGTGTTACTAAGGAATAACGTTTCTGGAATGAGTATATCTCCTGATCATCCTCCAGTTGTCGTATCGGCGTATGCTGATGATGTTGCAATCATTGTTAAAAACAATAACGACATTGCAGCTCTGGCTAAGTGCCTACATTTGTTTGGTTTAGCTTCCTCGTTGAAGTGCAACTGGGAAAAGAGCAAAGCGCTATGGGTTCCCTCTGTCAGGGACAGTGCATCTAGAATGGCGCAAGACCCGCCAATACACCTTCCTGCAAGTTTAAAGTGGGTGGATGGAGGTGTTCGCTATCTTGGAGTGTTCCTTGGATCCCCACAGTACGGCCAGAAAAACTGGGAAGGTGTCGCTGAATGCGTAAAAAAGAGATTGAGTAGATGGAGGAGAGCCCTGCCTCACCTTTCGTATAAGGGCCGAGTTTTGGTAGTCAAGAACCTCGTCGCCTCCTTCTTGTGGCACAGATTCATCTGCCTGCAACCACCAGAAGGCTTGGTGAAGGAAGTGCAAAGGCAACTAACTGTTGGAGTTCTTTTGGGGAGGGCATCACTGGTTACGGCCAAACATTGTATGCCGTCCATTGGCCGAGGGTGGCCAGAGTATGGTCGACATCAGGAGCCGCATAATGGCCTTTCGGCTATGCACTGTGCAAAAACTTTTGGTGAAAGAACAATTACCAAACCATGTTTTGG
This sequence comes from Myxine glutinosa, assembly GCF_964187855.1. Classification (NCBI taxonomy): domain Eukaryota; kingdom Metazoa; phylum Chordata; class Myxini; order Myxiniformes; family Myxinidae; genus Myxine; species Myxine glutinosa. Next base: position 62,156,639 of record NC_136267.1, read on the forward strand.
CCACCCACATTTTGCGGCAAGCTGGTGGGCTGGGATATGGCCGCGAATGTTTCTTGGTCCTGCTTCAACAAGTTGACACATCTCCTCTTCCTGTTTTTTATCAGAGTGTGTTGAATGCTTGGCAGAACCTCACAGTGTGCCGTCAAGAAGACAACTACGACATCCATATGTTTGCACAAGAGCCTTTGTTCTGCAATCGGCTTTTCCCAAACATACCCAAAAGTAGGGACCTCTGCCAGCATTTCATAATTGCCGGCATCACAAAAGTATGGCACCTCCGGCAAGTTTCAGGTTGCGGGTGGAAATCAGCTCGAGAAGTAGCCGAGCTAGCAGGAATTCGGTCCGAAAGAGTGACTGCAAAAGTGTTGAGAGAGGTGATACGAATAGGGGTATGGCTGAGAGTATGCTGGTCCCACGAGCTCGAACCATTGCACGATGAGTGGGTTTTTCCTGGGTTACTGGTGCACTTCAAGTTGGAAGACTTACCCCCGGTTAGCATGGGGATAAGCCCCTTTCAAGAGACTAGCAGTAAAGAGCTATACAAGTCATGTGTCAAGTTACTGCTGGGGGATACGCCGCTAAATGGAATAATCCGGTGGAAGAGACTGTTGCCTGTGGGACCCCCCTCTGAACCTGTATGGAACTCCATGTATAGCAAGCTCATAAGTAAAAGATCTGGCGATCTCCAATGGAGACTGATCCACTGGATAGTCCCCTCCAATAAGTTAATCAACCATTTCTCTCCTACATCCACACGTTGCCCATTCTGCATATGTACGGAGGACGTGTTCCACGCCTTCATTAATTGTGTGAGATTGGTTCCTTTGTTTCGGTGGTTTAATCTTGTGGCACACAGAATGAAGGTTGTTTTCTCGTTGCGTTCTTTTATTTTCGGCTTTAATGCCAAGTCAAGCAAGGAAAATATGTTAATGAGGTTTCTTGTCGCAACAGCCAAGCTGGCAATATATCTCTCAAGAAGGGAGAAATTGAACGGTAAACCTGCCGGAGAATGCAATGTAATGTTGTTTTTCAATGCCCTCGTGTCAGCAAGACTTAAACTAGAGTTTTGTTTCTATAAGGATGCAAACAATCTTGATGAATTCACCAATACTTGGTGTCATGAAGGGTTGTGTGAGGTTCGTGAGAACCGACTGGTAATATTTTTGAAGGTTGTATAAAGTTAATGGTTTATTTTGGCAAATTGTGTGCCGTGATACTTCTGTAACCTTTTCGTTTCATTGCTTTTTCATGTATTTATGATTGGTGTAAAGATATAAATACATTCTTTTGTATTATTTTGATAATAAAAGGACTTCAAAAGTCAAAAAGTCTCTCTTTCTCTTTCTCTTTCTCTTTCTCTTTCTCTTTCTCTTTCTCTTTCTCTCTCCCTGGTGCCGGAACCATCACCCTGTTTTTTTTGTTTGTTTCTTTTGTTTTTATGTTGGAGGCTCCAGGCACGGACTATGTAGCCCTCATCGAGGCCAGGCCTTAAATAGAAGAGAAGAAAAGTGTATGATGAAAAATGTATGATGTTTGTTTGTGAGAAAGAGATTGAAGCTAGCCCGGTAGCTGTAGTTTGAGTGAGTCAGAAAGAAAATTCAGCAATCCTGACATGGAGAGTGTAAGATGGTTCCGGGCACCACTTTAACGCTCCTAAGTCCGAACGGTAGTACCACTCTGAACGGTTGCTGCCTTCAACCTACTACCTAGGGAAGCGGTCCAACCGGATGAGTGTTTTTTTGGAGACACCATCTCCTTACTGGATGGCCGTTGACTCCCAGAGGAAGCTCATCCACCCTTTGACAGGTATTGTTTTAGTCCTGCGGGGTGTCACAGTCACCCTCCCCACTGGCGAGCCAGTGAGGGTAGCCAGTTTAGTCGCCGACTGCCCGACCATGCGGCAGGTAGCACTGGGTTACATGTTACCAGTGGCAGTCAAGAGGCTGACCTGACTTGAAAAGCTCTGTTGTTGTTGAGTCAAATCTCTCTCTCTGGCCCAGGAACGATCGATCGATCGCTCTGCCATGGAGTCGAACTGCCTCCAGAACTCCTGAATGGCGTTGCCGGGTTTGATAATGATCTTAAGTATATCTCTTGTCCTGTGGTTGATTGGGCCCGAAGGGCATAGGATAATTAAGAATCTTCCAATCGTTTGTTGGCATCGAGGGTGCATGTCGATAGAGGTTAAAGGGTGATTTTATTGCTTGTTGCATCATTTATTTGATGTCATTGATTGTTTCCTTACTCTTAGCCATTTGCCCTTAATAAATATACCTGGTCTTGGGGTGAATTTTGCTTGTCCTGGCTGCTTTGATTGGTGGTTTAAGCTGGTTGCATGTTATTAGTTGGAATGCAGTTCAAACCCCTTAGACCACACTCATGACATAACGGTTTGCTTGGCTGAATTAGATCGGTCATGTGGTCGTCTATTGGCATAGCATTTGGGTGGCTCAGGTGTTCTTCGGGCATGGTATCGGGAATGGAAAGGCCGTGATCTAGCCTGGGGGCTGGGACTGTGGATTCAAATGACTGCTGGGGTCGCTTTGATGCGACTCACCAGATTTGAACCAGGCAACCGGAATGTGGCAGGAGCTGCAAGAGTATTAAATTGGATGTCAAGAACTTTAGTATAAAACAGGACGATCCCTAAAATACGGGACAGGTGGTATGTGTGTATGGGTGTCTGTCCACTATCCAGGCCATAAAGTTTTTACCAATTGAGCTTTTGTCATCAAATTTTAAACTAACCTTTATCATGAGAATATGGAAAACCCTCATTAACTAGAACGGCACTCAGTAGAGAGCTTACCTCCACCTGGTTGGCCATATCACTCACTGGTGAAAAATCACTTTAAAAATTCTACTAGCCGGATCCGGATCCAGATCTTCACCAAAATTGAATCAATTCTTCCTTGACACACACACACAACCTCTCCAACAAGATTCGTCCAAATCCATCCATAACTTTTTGAGATATCCTGCTATGTATCGTTTTGGCCCGATCTCCCAATGGTGAAGAATCACTTCTTCTTTTTTAATACAGGATCGAGGCTCGTGTAAGAGCTAACATTTATCACACAAAAAAAAATCAAACAGACACACAAAACATATAATAAGGGGAGTGGTAGACAAGATGGGGAGAGAAGGGGAAGCACACAATCACAACATTTGAGAGCAGGGACATCGGGAGATCTGTGAGAGGGAGAGGGCTTGGGGGGAGGAGGCGTGGGAAATGGGGGGGAGGGGTGGGAGAAGTATAAAACACAAGGACACTGGAAGGACTTCCAGAAAAGAAGTTGGTATTTCAAAAAAAAAGTGGATCTGGGGTGAAATTAGCAGGGGTAAAAAAGGTCAAGGTTTTGGATGGGGGGAAGATAAGAGATGGTAGTGAACAGCTGTTTTAAAGACCTGGAGGGAGGAGTGGGATTGAAGAGAGTGAGGGAGTTTGATCCAGAGGTGGGAGAAAAGAGGAATGAAGGAGTGAAGGTGAGCAGAGAGTCTTGATTTTGGCAGTTTAACCATAAGAGGGTTGCAGGCAGATCTTGTGCGACCTGTATGAATATTTGGGGGACAGAGCCCAGAGAGAGCTGGGGGAGCAAGGCCGGAAAGGAGTCAGTAGAAAACAGAAAGACCACCAACCTGCCTGCGGTGAGTAAGTGAAAGGCCCTCGGAGTTAGCTTCATCACGGGAGATTCCAATGATTCTGAAAGCTTTGGTTTCAACAGCGTGAAGCCGAGCTAGGTGTGAGGCAGGAGCACCGGCCCAGAGGGAAGAACAGTATTCCATTGAGCTGTGGATGAAAGCCTTGTATGTGGTGAGGAGCTCAGGTGTGCCAAAGAAGGATTTCACATGACGGAGGATGCCCAGTCGGCGACTGGCTTTGGAGGTCAGATTTGAAATGTAGTTTTCCCAAGAAAGATCAAGGCAGATAGTGAGACCCAAAAGCTTCAGTGACAGAACTTCTTGGAGAGGATTGCTCAGAAAGTGGATGTGAGGGTTGTCCAGCCGGTCTTTTCGGAGAGACATAGTAAGAGTGTGAGATTTATCAGGCTTGAAAGACATGTTCCAGTTGTTTGACCAGTCTATGATTTTGTTCAGGTTTTGCAGAGAGTGAGGAGGCTGCAGACTGCCGATCTGAGGGATGAGGAATGAAATGGCAGAGAGTGGAGTCATCAGCAAAGAGATAGAGAGGATTTTCAAGAAAGTCAGAGAGATCATTGATGAAGATCAGAAAAAGCACAGGGCCCAGAACACTGCCTTGGGGAACTCCAGCCTGAACAGGAAAGGGAGATCAGAGAAACCCATTCAGGGCCACACATTGACTACAACTTGAGAAGAAGTCCGCAAGCCATGCATGGAGGTTTCCATAAATACCATAGGAGGAGAGGTTGGCGAGCAGAGCGGGGTGCCAAACCGTATCGAATGCATGTGATATGTCAAGGGAGACGGCTCTAATTTCCTCTTTGGCATTGAGGACCTCTGTCCATTGTTGAGACAGCAGAAGCAGCATGTCCAGAGTAGAGTGACCATGTCTGAAACCAAATTGATGATCAGAGATCAAACCATTGGAGAAGAGGAAAGATTTGATATCCGAAGCAATGATGGAATCCATGACTTTGCTGATAATTGGGAGAAGAGCTGATTGGTCTGTAGTTGCAAGGATCTGTTTTTGCACATTTTTTCTGTAAAGCGGTGATGTTGCCTGATTTCAAAGCTGATGGCAGATGACCTTGAGCAAAAGAGAGGGTGAAGAGAACAGAGAGAGGGAGTGAAAGAGCGGCAGAGCAGGATTTTAGGACCCATGGGCTGATGCTGTCAGGTCCAGTTGCAGAATCAGAATCGAGGGTTGACAGAAACTTCTCCACCTTGTCAGGAGAAAAGGACACAGAGTCCAAGAGCAGCTGGGTGCGACTGGGTATGGTGGGTACAGAGAGGGATGGGTTTGGGACACAAGATTTAGGGGCAATCACAGAGATGAGGCATTTAGCTTTTTCATGTGGGGAGTCAGCTGTGTACCCGTTTGAGGTAAGGGAGGGGATGGAGGGGGAACAAACGCCAGAAACAGATTTGACCAGACACCACCAGGATTTGGAGGAGGGAGACAGGTTTGAGAGTTCAGTTTTGAGAGTGGAGAGATATTGTTTCCTGGCTCTCCTGAGGGAGGACACACACTTGTTTCGGACTTTGTGAAAGGAAATGAGATTTCCTTCCATTGGATTTGCTTTCCAGGAGGTGAAGGCAAGTTGTTTCTGGGCAACTGCCTCACCACAAGATTCCATGTATCATGGACGGGAGGAAGGGTATGACAACTAAAGATGAGATGGGATAAATCTGTGCATGAGAGAGAGCAATTTACTTTGGAAGAATTCCCAGGATGAGTTGATGTCAGAGGCAGTGGAGATGGGAGACCAGTCCAGATGATTGATGGCTGCTTGAAGAGCGTGCCAGTTGGCCTGAGTGAAATGCCAGACTCGTCGACGCTGAGGAGGCTCTCTGAGAATGGTCAGAGAGATGTCCACTTTAACAAGCATATGGTCAGATGAACCGATTGGAGCAGAAAAAGAGCAGCAAACATTTGCAAGGAAGTTCTTCATAACCAAGTCCAGAAGAGAAGATGCTCCGTTGACTGAGATCAGGGTCGGAAAATTGACAGATTGTGTCAGTCCCAGTGAGTCGCAGAAGTCCTTTGCTGAGGAGCCATGGCTGGTGAGAGAGGTACCCACACCCAGCCAACTTTTATGGTGACAATTGAAATCACCACACATGAGGAAGTGAGAGAGTTGGGATAAGTAGATAGAAGTTGGTCCATATTATCAGACAGCGAGATGTAGATGGAATCATTACTGTTTGGTGGACGGTACAACACACATATGAACAAAAGGTGGGAGTGAAGGGGAAGCCGTAGCCAGAGGTACTCCTGGGGGTGAGGTGGACAGAAGGCAGTGCAGGGCAAGTGAGGAATAGAGTTTTTGATAAAGATAGCAACCCCACCTCCAGAACGAGGCTCAGGTCTATCATACCGGAGGAGGGAGTAACCCGGGAGAGATATTAAGGAATCAGAGACATCATGAAGGAGGAAAGTTTCTGTTTTGCAAATCAAGTCTAGTTTGTCAGAAGCAACCTGTATGGAGAGATCAGTCAAGTTTGAGCGAAGGCCCTGGATGTTTGAGGTCCATACCGTTAATGAAGAAGAAGGGGGAGCATCGGATAGAGGACGGGGGGGGGGGGGGGGGAGGGGGTAGGGTAAGACGTGGAAGAGGAGGAAGAGGTAGGGAGAGCTGTTGAAGGTGTGTCAGAGATTTCAGAATAGCTGGGAGAGAGGGAATGATGGGGTGGACAAAAGTTTTGATGGTGATTGGGTGAGGCACATTGAGGTGTTATTTAAGGGAGGGGGGGGGGGTAAAGCGAGGAAGGAGGTTGGGTGAGATGGAGGTGAGAGTTAGAAGGGGGAAGAAGCGGGGAGGACGCTTTGAGGAGGAGGGGTGAGAGGGGGGAAATGGAGAAAAAATGAGGATAGGGAGATTTGAACGGGAGGGGCGAGGGGGGAGGTTGTGAGGGGAGGGGTTAGGGGGGAGTTTAGGAGGGAAAGGGCATGGGGGGGATTTGAAAGGGATGGAAGATGGGGGAGATTTGGAGGGGAGGGGTGAGGGGGAGGTTAGGAGTGTTAGGGGCGAGGTGAAGTCTAGGAGGGGAGGAGTGAGGGGGGATTTTAGGAGGGAAGGGGCAAGGGGGTAGATTTGAAAGGGATGGGCGATGGGGAAGATTTGGAGAGGAGGAGCAAGGGGGGAGATTTGAAAGGGATGGGTGATGGGGAAGATTTGGAGGGGAGTGGTGAGTTTGGATTCTAGAAAGTGTTGTACGATTAATGGGAAACAAACATTTATTGCAAAATGAGTTTCTTGTGACCTTCGAGTCAGAAATACGTTTACGGACGCTGGAGGGGGAGGGGGGGGGGTGGAGTGCAGTTGAGTTTCGGGAATGGAGGAAGGAGGAACTGTAAGAGATGGATTTTTTTTTTTGGAATGAATAGCTTTGGTGAGCAAGTCGAAAGCAACCTGTTAAAGAAGAAGAAGAAAAAAGTGTTATAATAATCGACAGAATACAGCACTTCAGGGGAAAGTTTAAACATTTAAAAATTAAACAGTGAAAACTATCTGGGGAAATGGGAGTGGAACACATAGTCGAAGAATGAAGGAAAAGAACAAAGAAGGAAATAGGTTGTTTTTTCTTTTGGTTTTTTTTTCTAGTTAGGATTTTAAACAAGGAAGTATGGGTTGAAAAGACTGGGAAAAACTGAGAGAAAGAAAGTAAATGGACCACAATCGACCGCTGAGAGAAAACAAAGCCTCAAGATAGGAAGCTTAAAGAACTAGGCCGCTAAAAACACGCCACGAAATAATCGACGATTTTTTTATACAGGAATGAAAGATTAACACCAAGAATTTTCCTAAGGACACACTATAGGAGCACACACCGAAAGATAAATACAGTTTCGACAAACATACAATTGTGAACAATTACTTAACTTCGATAGCGTGGAGAGCCTGGCCAGCTTCGAAAAACCGTGCCCTCGCCGTCAAGATCTCGCGAGATCTCCTTTCGCAAACTGTAAAAATCGTGAACTTTAAAAATTCTCGCGAACTTTAAAAATTAAATAATTATCATATCCGAATCCATATTCAGATCTTCACCAAAATCGAATAGAATCGTCCTTGTCAGACACACAACCAGTCCACCAAGTTTCGTCCAAATCCGTCCACAACTTTTGGAGATATCCTGCTATCTATCGTTTTTGGCCTCATCTCCCAATGGTGAAGAATCACTTTAAAAATTCTAGTAGCCGGATCCGAATCCGGATCTTCACCAAAATCGAATCATTTCGTCCTTGTCACATACACTATATCTCTGCCAAATTTCGTCCCAATCCATCCACAACGTTTTGAGATATTCTGTTCACAAACAAACGGACAGACAAACGGACAAACAGACAGACAGGGGTGAAAACATAACCTCCATCCACCTTTGGTGGCGGGGGTAATAAAATGTAAATTTTTTGTTTTGCTGGTTTTTCTGTGAAGTGTAGATCGAGTACAAAGTGGATATAGACAAGGTTTGCGTTTTGAGCTGCTTTCTAGTTTTTTATGACCTCGCCACAAAGCCCCTTTTTTGAGACCTCAATTTTGCTTCTGTGAGCACATTATGCTCTTCACAACATACTGGAGGTGGAAAAGGTATCCTAATGTCCTGCAGCTCTTGTGTCCTTGTATAGAATCAATATACTCAACAACCCGTCAACAATTCTTGACTCAAATGTGGATGACCTCAAGACGGTTTTCAATCCATGTGGCATGACCTATGAGCTGATGTGCCATGCACATGCCACGGTTGAGAACACAGAAACCATTATCTTTCACTCCAGTGTTTGTTTGTTTGTTTATTTTTTGTTAACATGAATCGTCCTTATTTGAATGGCTTGAGGAAAGACCAAATTTGGGCTCGATTTTTACTTCTTTTTTTTCTTGCTCGGCCATTGTATTCGCCTAAAATTACAAAAAAGGGTGTAAAAGGGGAGTTGGGCTAAATCGAGAAAAGGAAGTGTTGTGGCGGACACAAAAGCCCACTGGCGTGGTGACATCATTCCACGCACCAAGTGGGCAGTGGCCACGCCCGAGGGGTAGGCGTGGCCTCATGATATACACCGGGCGACCAGCCCGGAGGGGTTCAGTGTTACAGTGTAGTCTTACAATAAAGACGTTCATATGTTACCGCTTGTCCGCTTCCTCCTTGCTCACAAGCAGCGCGCGTAACGCCGCGCTTTACTGGTGACCCTCGACGTTGGATCTGCCGGAGCGATCCTTCCACACGCGACGCCATCGCCATGGCCGCCTTCGTCAAACTTCCGGAATTTTGGGAGGCTCAGGCCGAAGTCTGGTTCGTCCAGGCCGAAGCCCAATTTCAGCTTCGGCGCCTCACCGGCGATGCCACGCGCTACTGCCACGTCGTCGCCTCCCTCGGGCCCGGCACGGCCGCTCGAGTTGTGTCCGTCCTTCGCCACCCACCGGACGGCCACAAGTACGAGGCACTCAAGCGGCTACTCCTAGCCACGTTCAGCCTCACGGACGACGCACGGGCCGACCGCCTCCTGGATCTCCCCGAGCTCGGTGAGACGCGCCCGTCGGTCCGAATGGACCATATGCTGTCACTGTTAGGCGACGAAGCCCCCGGTTCGCTATTCCGGGCGCTTTTCCGTCGCCAACTTCCAGCGCAGGTTCGCCTCGCGTTGGCCGGGACCGGGCTAACGGAACCCCGAGCATTGGCGGCCGAGGCGGACAAGTACTTCGCCGCTTCGGACACGCGGGCGAGCGTTGGCGTGGCCGTCACGGCCTTCGACGCTGATGTTCCACAGCATCATCTTCTACAGCACGCTGAGGTTCAGCAGCATGCTGATACGCACCTCGTGAACGCCGCCACGCCCCGCCCACCGCCGCGGCGAAAACCGCCACCGCGGGGAAACCCGTCGACTCCACCGGCCTGGCGGAGCCAGCCGCGCTCCTCCAGCTCCACCACCTGGTGCTGGTTCCACGCCAAGTTCGGCCACGAAGCTCGGCGGTGTCATCCGCCGTGCTCCTTCAACGGGTCGGGAAACGCCCGGGCCGGCGCTCAATTGTGGCGATGAGCGCCGGCCGTTCGAGCAGCCTGCTGTTCATAACGGACACCTTCTCCGGGCGCCGTTACCTGTGCGACACGGGAGCACAGGTGAGTGTCATTCCCGCCGGCACGTCAGACAAGCACGCCGCGGGTGGGGGCCCCGCGCTGCTTGCCGCGAACGGGACGCCCATCCGTACGTATGGAAAACGCTGCCTCTCTCTGCGGTTTGGAGGGCAGGTTTTCCGATGGACGTTCGTCACCGCCGACGTGCCCATGGCACTGCTTGGCGCGGACTTCCTGTGCGCTAATGGGCTCCTGGTCGACGTCAAGCGCAGACGGCTTGTCCAGGCCGAGACGTTCAGCTCGCTCGCATGTGCGTTGCCCAGCTCAACGAGCGGCTTGCCAAGCGGCTTGCCGAACGATTCGGTTCCGGCCACGTTGGTCTGTACGCTTCCGGCAGCGGACGCATTCACCCGCCTCCTCGCCGGCTTCCCGGCCCTCACGCGGCCCACCTTCTCGGCGGGGGCCGTCAAGCACGGGGTGGCCCATCACATCCCCACCGTCGGGCCACCGGTCTACGCCCGGGCACGCCGCCTCGAGCCGACGAAGCTGGCGGTGGCAAAAGCGGAGTTCGCTACCCTGGAGCGACTCGGCATCGTTCGGCGCTCAGAGAGCGCTTGGGCGTCGCCGCTGCACATCGTGCCGAAGCCCGGCGGGGGATGGCGACCGTGCGGGGACTATCGCCGTCTCGATGACGCCACGACTCCCGACCGCTACCCCGTCCCCCACATTCAGGACTTTTCCGCCCGTTTGGCGGGCAGGTCCTTCTTCTCGAAGGTGGACCTCATACGCGGCTACCATCAGGTCCCCGTCAGGCCGGAGGACGTCCCGAAGACGGCGGTCATCACGCCATTCGGACTCTTCGAGTTCCTGCGCATGCCCTTTGGTCTGAAGAATGCGGCTCAGGCGTTCCAGCGACTGATGGACAGCGTCCTGCGCGACTTGGATTTTGTCTACGTCTACCTGGACGATATCCTCGTCGCCAGCGCGTCCCGCGAAGAGCACCTACGCCACCTCCGCACGCTCTTCAAACGCCTGGGCCAGCATGGCCTGATTGTGAACCCCGCATAGTGCCGGTTCGGCGCCGCCACAATCGATTTTCTGGGGCACCGTGTCACCAGGCACGGAGCCGTCCCCCTGCCGGCCAAGGTGGAGGCGGTGAAGGGGTTTCCGCGCCCCCGCACGATCAGAGGGCTGCAGGAGTTCCTGGGCATGGTGAACTTTTACCATCGGTTCCTGCCCCGTATCGCCCAGCTCCTGCGCCCCCTGCACGAAGCTCTCCGAGGTAAGCCGGGCAAAGGCGACGTTACCTGGACCGAGCAGATGGACACGGCGTTCACGGGCGCGAAGCTCGCCTTGGCTAACGCCACCATGCTCGCGCACCCGGCGCCCGATGCACCGATCGCCCTCACCACCGATGCCTCGGACTACGCGGTGGGCGCGGTGCACGAGCAATGGGTGCGTGGAGCTTGGCAACCGCTGGCGTTCTTTAGCCGGCAGCTTCGCCCGCCCGAACGCCGTTACAGTACCTTCGACCGCGAGTTGCTCGGACTTCACTTGGCGGTCAGGCACTTCCGCCATCTGCTCGAGGGCCGGGCGTTCACTGCCTTCGTCGACCACAAGCCGCTGATCTTCGCGATGGGCAAGGTCACCGAGCCGTGGTCGGCCCGGCAGCAGCGTCACCTCTCGGCCGTGTCCGAGTACACGACGGACATCCAGCACGTCGCGGGGAAGGACAACCCGGTGGCGGATTGCCTTTCCCGGGCCGTCGCCCACGCAGTCCACCTCGGCATCGACTATGCCCGGATGGCAGCGGACCAGGCCGCTGCCCCGACGTCCAGGCCTTGCGGACCGCCGTCACGGGCCTCCGCGTCACCGAGGTGCCGTTCAACGGCGCGGGCGCGGCCCTCTTGTGCGACGTCTCCCTCGGGCGTCCTCGCCCCATTGTGCCCGCGGGCTGGCAGCGCCAGGTGTTTGACGCCATCCACGGCCTGTCCCACCCGGGCGCGAGGGCCTCCCAAAGGCTGATCGCCGACAAGTTCGTCTGGCATGGCCTCCGGAAGGCCGTCCGCGGCTGGGCCAGGACATGCCTCGCGTGCCAGCGCGCCAAGGTGCACCGGCACACCCAGGCCCCGTTGGCCCCGTTCACGGTGCCGGAACGCCGGTTTGACCACGTCCACGTGGACCTGGTGGGACCTCTGCCCCCCTCGCGGGGTTTCACCCACGTCCTCACCATGGTGGACCGCACCACCCGGTGGCCAGAGGCCGTGCCCTTGGCGTCGACAACGGCGGCCGATGTCGCGCAGGCTTTCATCGCCACCTGGGTCGCCCGGTTCGGCGCCCCCTCAGACATCTCATCCGACCGCGGCCCCCAGTTCACCTCGGAGCTCTGGGGGGCGGTTGCGCAGGGGCTCGGGGTCCGGCTGCACCGAACCACGGCCTACCACCCCCAGGCTAACGGCCTGTGTGAGCGATTTCACCGCTCATTGAAGGCCGCGCTCCGGGCCACCCTCCGCGACGGCGGATGGGTCGACAGGCTCCCCTGGGTCCTGCTGGGCCTCCGGACGGCGCCCAAGGAGGACCTGCGCGCATCCGCGGCGGAGTTGGTCTTCGGGCAACCGCTGCGGGTGCCGGGCGAGTTCCTCCCCGACTCCACGGCACCATGGTCCGCGGCACAGCAGCGCTCCGCTCTGCAAGAGACCGCCCAGAGGTTCGCCCCGGTGCCAACGGCATGCCACGGGCACCCACCGACGCACGTCGCCCCGGAGCTTCGCACGGCGGAGTACGTCTTCGTCCGCCACGATGCCCATCGGACACCACTGCGGCCCCCGTACGACGGGCCTTTCCGCGTGCTGGAGACCGGGGCGAAGCACTTCACCCTGGACATCGGCGGTACTCCTGACCGCGTTTCGGTAGACCGCCTCAAGCCGGCCCACCTCGATGTGGACCATCCACCGCCAGTGGCCCGACCCCCATGTCGGGGCCGCCCTCCTGCGGGCGGACCCCCGGCACCGCCCAGCCCCGCCGCCACGGCGCCCCCCGGTCCTGTACCCATCCCAGGGGCAGCCAGGGGCATCCCACCTGGTATCCCTGCACCCCGGACGCCGCCGATCGCCAGGGGGCGCTTCGGCCGGGTCATTCGTCTGCCCCGCAAACTGGCCCTCCAGGTGCGCGGGAATTCTGGGGGGGCGCGTGTGGCGGACACAAAAGCCCACTGGCGTGGTGACATCATTCCACGCACCAAGTGGGCGGTGGCCACGCCCGAGGGGTAGGCGTGGCCTCATGATATACACCGGGCGACCAGCCCGGAGGAGTTCAGTGTTACAGTGTAGTCTTACAATAAAGACGTTCATATGTTACCGCTTGTCCGCTTCCTCCTTGCTCACAAGCAGCGCGCGTAACACCGCGCTTTAGTGTAACCGATGAGATTCTTGGAAGAAATGTGAATAAGGGGAGAGAGGGAAGGATTAATGTATGGGGCACAACCGGATGTGGGAATGATGAGCTGGGGTTAAAAAATCCTGTCAATATTCATACGTAATAAACATACGTTTCCAAACAGCTCCATCCATCATGCCGCGCTCGAACAACAAAAAGGTGTCCTGAAGGCAGGTGGAGTGAAGCATTTCCCTTGTTTCGAAACTCATCACAGCAACATCATATTAGCCTCCATCGCACACAAAGCCGCTTAATGACGCGACAAGTTGGCAGGAATGCGTTGACTCAGGTTATTGCGAATGATCAGGTGCATTCATTTTAGCAATAAACTACCACAATGTGACATAATTGTGCGGTTTGAGCAAAAAGGATACCTTGAAATTTTTGGCCATATTAGTAGAGTTAATGAGGCCGGTTGTTTACAGTCGTTTCTCCATGTACTTCTACAAGTGGAAGGTTATTGTTTCTTGTTATGGATTCTTTGATCGACGCATTTCAAGCTTTATATTCCACCATTATGGCTTGATGGTACTCACGGGCTCATGGTACTCAACAATGGCCAATTCACACAAAATGAGTCTGCTGATGTGATTATTGATTACTATTTTGTTTTTGTTTTTAGGAGCGAGAAGAGTCAGTTTGATGCTGAAAAGGAGACTCAGAACACATTATTGGATGCGCTTCAACGTCTTCAAAGCGTGAGTTTTTACGCATTTTTTTTGTTTTTTTTGTTTTTGTATACAAGATCGAGGCTCGTGAAAGAGCGAACATTAATCACACAGAAAGACAAACCGACACATAAAACATATAACATCGGGAGCGGTAGACAAGATGGGGAGAGAGGGGGAAGGACACAAACACAACATTTGAGAGCAGGGACCGAGAGACATGGAGACATCGAGAGATCTGAGAGAGGGCGAGGGCTTTGGGGGGGGGGGGGCATGGGAAGGGGGCGGTGGGAGAGGTATAAAACATATGGACACTGCCAGGACTTCCAGGAAAGAAGTTGGAATTTCAAACAAGGTGGATCTGGGGTGAATTAGCGGGGGTAGAAAAGATCAAGGTTTTGGATGGGGGAAGATAAGAGATGGTGGTGAACAGCTGTTTTAAAGACCTGGAGGGAGGAGTGGGATTGAAGGGAGTGTGGGAGTTTGTTCCAGAGGCGGGAGAAAAGAGGAATGAAGGAGTGAAGGTGAGCAGAGAGTCGAGATTTTGGCAGTTTAACCATCAGAGGCTTGCTGGCAGATCTTGTGCGACCTGTAGGAATATTTGGGGGACAGAGCACAGAGAGAGCTGGGGGAGCAAGGCCGGAGAGGAGTCGGTAGAAGACAGAAAGACCACCTACCTGCCTGCGGTGAGTGAGTGAAAGGCCCTCAGAGATAGCTTCATCGCGGGAGATTCCAATGATTCTGAAAGCTTTGGTTTCAACAGCGTGAAGCCGAGCTAGGTGTGAGGCAGGAGCACCAGCCCATAGGGGAGAACAGTATTCCATTGAGCTGCGGATGAAAGCCTTGTATGTGGTGAGGAGCTCAGGTGTGCCTAGGAAGGACTTCGCACGACGGAGGATGCCCAGTCGGCGACTGGCTTTGCAGGCCAGCTTGGAAATGTGGTTTTCCCAAGAAAGATCATGGCAGATAGTGAGACCCAAAAGCTTGAGCGACAGAACTTCTTGGAGAGGATTGTTGAGAAAGTAGATGGGAGGGTTGTCCAGTCGATCTTTTCGGAGAGACATAGTAAGAGTGTGAGATTTGTCAGGATTGAAAGACATGTTCCACTTGTTTGACCAGTCTGTGATTTTGTCCAGGTCTTCAGAGAGTGAGGAGGCTGCAGACAGACAGCCGATCTGAGGGAAGAGGAATTGGAGCGGCAGAGAGTGGAGTCATCAGCAAAGAGATAGAGAGGATTTTCCAGAGAGTCGGAGAGATCATTGATAAAGACCAGAAAAAGCACAGGGCCCAGCACACTGCCTTGGGGAACTCCAGCCTGAACAGGAAGGGGAGATGAGAGAAATCCATTCAGGGCCACACGTTGACTACGACCAGAGAGGAAGTCCGCAAGCCATGCATGGAGATTTCCATGGATACCATAGGAGTAGAGTTTGGTGAGCAGAGCTGGGTGCCAGACCGTATCGAAGGCACGTGATATGTCGAGGGAGACAGCTCTAATTTCCTGTTTGGCATTGAGGACCTCCATCCATTGTTGAGACAGGAGAAGCAGCATGTCCAGAGTAGAGTGACCTGGTCTGAATCCAAATTGATGATCAGAGATCAAGCCATTGGAGAAGAGGAAAGATTTCATATCCGAAGCAATGATGGATTCCATGACTTTGCTGATAATTGGGAGCAGGCTGATTGGTCTGTTGTTAAAAGGATCTGTTTTTGCACCTTTTTTGTGTAAAGCGGTAATGTTTGCTGATTTCCAGGATGCTGGCAGATGACCTTGAGCAAAAGATAGGGTGAAAAGAACAGAGAGAGGGTGAGATAGAGTGGCAGAGCAGGATTTTAGGACCCGTGGGCTGATGCCGTCTGGTCCAGTTGCAGAATCAGAGTCGAGGTTAGACAAAAACTCCTCCACCTTGTCAGGAGAGAAGGACACAGAGTCCAGGAGCAGTTGGGTTCGACTGGGAAAGGTGGGAACAGAGAGAGATGGGTTTGGGACTAAAGATTTTGAGGCAAACACAGAGTTGAGGCATTCGGCTTTGTCACGTGCGATGTCAACTGTGTGGCCATTTGAGGTAAGGGAGGGGATGGAGGGGGAACAAACACCAGAAACGGATTTGACCAGACGCCACCAGGATTTGGAGGAAGGAGACAGGTTTGAGAGTTCGTTCTTGAGTGAGGAGAGATAGTGCTTCCTGGCACTCCTGAGGGTAGACACACTTGTTCCGAGCTTGGTGGAAGGAACTGAGATTGCCTTCAGTTGGATTAGCCTTCCAAGAGGCAAAGGCAAGTTGTTTCAGGGCAACTGCCTCACCACAAGATTCGGTGTACCATGGACGGGAGGAAGGGTAAGACAACTGAAGACGAGATGGGATAAATCTGTGCATGAGAGAGATCAGTTTGCTTTGGAAGAATTCCCAGGAAGAATTGATGTCAGAGGCAGTGGAGATGGGAGACCAATCCAGACGATTGATGGCTGCTTGAAGCCCGTCCCAGTCGGCCTGAGTGAAATGCCAGACTCTTCGACGCTGAGGAGGCTCTCTGAGAATGGCCAGAGAGATGTCCACTTTGACAAGCACATGATCAGAAGAACCGATTGGAGCAGAAGAAGAGCAGCAGACATTAGCAGGGAAGTTTGTCATAACCAAGTCTAGAAGAGAAGAAACTCCATTGGCTGAGATCCGGGTCGGGAAATTGACAGATTGTGTCAATCCCAGTGAGTCACAGAAGTCCTTTGCTGAGGTGCCATGACTGGTGAGAGAGGAACCCACACCCAACCAGGTGGCATGATGAGAGTTGAAGTCACCACATATGAGGAAGAGAGAGTTGGGGTGAGTGGATAGAAGTTGGTCCATGTTGTCAGAGAGTGAAATGTAAATTGAGTCATCACTGTTTGGGGGACGGTACAGAACACATATGAACAAAAGGTGGGAGCGGAGAGGAAGCCGTAGCCAGAGGTACTCCTGGGGGTGAGGAGGAGAGAGGGCAGTGCAAGGAGAATGAGGAAGAGAGTTTTTGATAAAGATAGCCACCCCACCACCAGGACGAGGCTCAGGTCTATCATACCGGAAGAGGGAGTAACCAGGAAGAGATATTGAGGAATCAGAGACATCTTGAAGGAGGAAAGTCTCTGTTAAGCAGATCAAGTCCTGGCAGTGTCCATATGTTTTATACCTCTCCCACTGCCCCCTTCCCACGCCCCCCCCCCCCCCCAAAGCCCTCGCCCTCTCTCAGATCTCTCGATGTCTCCATGTCTCTCGGTCCCTGCTCTCAAATGTTGTGTTTGTGTCCTTCCCCCTCTCTCCCCATCTTGTCTACCGCTCCCTATGTTATATGTTTTATGTGTCGGTTTGTCTTTCTGTGTGATTAATGTTCGCTCTTTCACGAGCCTCGATCTTGTATACAAAAAAAAAAAAAAAAAAAAAAAAAAAAAAAAAAAAAAAAAAAAAAAAAAAAAAAAAAAAAAAAAAAAAAAAAAAAAAAAAAAAGTCTGGATTGTCAGAAGCAACCTGTATGGAGAGATCAGTCAGGTTTGAGCGAAGGCCCCGGATGTTTGAGGTCCATACCGTTAAAGAAGAGAGAGGGGGAGCATCGGGTACAGGACAGGGGAGGGGAGGAGTCCGGTAAGATGAAGGATGAGAGGGGGAGGTAGGGAGAGCAGTTGATAGTGTGTCAGAGATTACAGAAGAGTTCCAAGAAAAGGAAGGATGAGGAGGATGAAAGGTTTGGTGGTGAAGGGATGAGGCAGAGTGAGGGGTTGTTTGAGGGGGGGCATGGGACAGTAGAAGGTTGGGGGGGGGGGTGGAGGCATGAGATAGAAGGGAGACGAGGTGGGGAGGAGGAAACTTTGAGGAGGGGGGAGGAGGGAGAATTTGAGAGGAATGGTATGGGGGGAGATTTGAATGGGAGGAGTTGGGGGGGAGTTTTGAAGGGGAGGAGTGAGGCGGGAGTTTAGGAGGGGAGGGGCAAGGGGGGAGTTTAGGAGGGGAGGGGCAAGGGGGGAGTCTAGTAGTGGAGGGGCAAGGGGGGAGTTTAGGAGTGTAGGGGCATGGGGGGGGATTTGGAGGGGAGGGGCAAGGGAGGAGTTTATGAGGGGAAGGGCAGGGGGGGAGTTCAGGAGGGGAGGGGCAAGGGGGGAGTTTAGGAGTGGAGGGGAAAGGGGGGAGTTTAGGAGTGTAGGTGCAAGGGGGGGGATTTGGAGGGGAGGGGCAAGAGGGAGAGATTAGAAAGTGGATGATTAATGAAAGACGAACATTGATAACAAATTGGGTTTGTTGTGATTTTCAAGTTAGCAATCCGATTCAGAACGATGGAGGAGGGATGGAATGAATGTGAATTTAGACTATGTAGTGAGGGAGACGTATAAGATATTGAATTTCTTTTTTTTGACGTGGAATGAGTTGGAGAGGAAATTGAGAAAAGCCTTTTAAATAGGAAGAAAAACAGCGTGTTGTAATATACCACTGAATAAACCACTGAAGGGGAAAGGTTAAACATATTTAAAATAATATTTAAACAGAACCGTGAACAATCTTATATGCACAAAATACCAACGGGGGGAGGGCCGAGAGGGACCACCATGAGTCACGTGAACAGGGCAAAAGGTGGATGGCAAGGAGATAATGGGGGCGGGGTGAAAAGCACCGCGATACACCTGGACAGAAAGTACAGGATGAGACAATGGCACACGTGGAGAAAGGAAAAATAAATGTTTTTTTTGTTTTTTTTGTTTGTTTTTTGGGGGGGGAGGGGTGGGGTGGGGATTTAAAACGTTAGACAGAGAGTATTACGTTCGGTGTAGAAGGGAAAAACTGAGAGCCAAGCAAAACACGATGTAGGGGACTTAAGTTAACAAACACCGACAGGGGTACAAGGCCGCACACGAGGCGCAGAACAGGATTAATTAATTACGAGTTACAGGAAATTCAAACCAAAACTAACTATAAACAAACAATAAAGCATGGACGATAAAGTAACGAGTTGAAATTTGACAAACACACGAATGAAAAAATAACCACTTTGGATGCCCGGAGAGAAACCAAGCCTCCAGGTCGGAAGCTTCAACAACTAGGCCGCGTGGCCGTGCGCGGCACGAGATACTCGACTATTTTTTACAGGTATGAAAGATTAACCCCGATAAAACTACCGAGGGACACTTAAAAGGTACACACACGTAAGATAAACAGTTTAGACAAGAATACAAATGTGACAATGACTTAGCTTCGAGCGTGCGTGAAGATCGTGGAACAGCTTCGAAAATCCGTGACCGCCCCGATCGAGATCTCGCGAGATTTATTTTGCTCTATATCTCTGTTTCACGAGCATATTTTATGGGTTATCTAAGTCTGTTGATTTATTTTACACCGCTCCTTTCCTATACCATCTCCAGGCGCTGCATGATGTCATCGCCGGGCTCCAAAGGGGCCCCCGGCGATGACGCACGCCAAAAGGTAGTACTCAGTTTTCACTCCGTTTGTTTGTTTTCTTTCTTGTTTGTTTCTTTGTTTTCTTTCTTACTTGTTACTTGCCAGAATAGATTCCGGCAAGTATGTTGGTTGGTTCGTTTGTCTGTCTGTTTGTCTGTTTGTGCGCAGTACTATGTCTACATCGTTGCACATAGCATCGCCATACTTTACACACATATTTGCCTTGCCCTGGAATAGACTGTGTCCAATTTTTCACTCTCTAGGCCCAAGGTCAAGCTCAAGGTCACCCAAAACGTGAAATCAGGGGAGTCGAGTTTTCATTTAAAATATATTTCAAACCACTATAACTCTAGAAGTACAAGAGATATGCATACACTTACTGTTACTGACATATAGGAAGTCACATACGACATTTCATTTGGCACCATGACCTTTGAACTTGAGTGACCTTGAAATGTCAAACTCAAGGTCAAAAATTGTTTTTTTTTACTAATAACTGTCAAACATTATCCGATTCCATTCTAACCAACACCCCTGAAAAAAAAAAAGTACATCCCGGCAAGTCCTCGGTCTCTGACCGATTTCTAGTTTGTTTGTTTATTTGTTTGTCTGGACCATCCTTTGAGCTAGGAAGCTGAAATGTGGGCACAATAGTAAGCATGTGCTTTGGCAAAACGGTATTTTAATATAATTTTTATTAATCAATTGATCGATTACTCAGTACTTATTTATATTCTTTCTCCTCTGGGCAATATATCAGGCACCTTTTGAGCTAGGAATCTGATATTTGGACATGGCAATAACCAAGTGATTTGGCTGTAAATTGTATTTTTGATTTATTGACAAATGAATTAATTTATTAATTATTTGATTTTTTCGATTAATTATTTAATTACTTAATTTTCAAAAAGTTACAAATTCGGATGAAGTTGTTGTTTAGGTATGCCAATATCCAATTGATTAAGAAATTAATTATTTTACGATTATTATTTACTTTATTTGCACAATTAATCAATAAATTATTGGACACCACTCCCTCCCAATTCTCTCTCCATGTGCTGCAAGGCAAGCGGAATACTGCAAGCTGAAGACGCCCTGGTAATGTTGCACACTTGGATATGTTATTTCTTTATTTTGCATGAGGGCGGTGTACTTTGTATGGATCTCTACTTGCTTAATTTTTCATCACAATCGGATGTTTTTTTGTGTCAAAGCCTTTGTTCTTGAAACGTTGGGAAGCTCTGATTCTCAGATCTTCCGATGTAGGCTACATAGTCAATCCTGCCATCTCCATGGAACATCATGGCCTGCATCAAATGAGGTCCGATGGAATTTTAAGCCGAACGTGGATGAACAGATGCTTAAGAACGAGGAACTTCAACTGTAAAAGGCTGGCCTTTAAAAAGCCCATTTCGATGCGTTGTTTATTCAAAACACCATTTGGAATTTTTTGTGGCAACAGAAGAGATATGTGATGCACCGGCAAGCCCTTCTTCGTCCTGCCTTGTTCTGCTGCCAAAGCTGATCCGACATTGTAGGTTTGCAGTTACGGATCATTCTTTGCAAATGCAGAAGTTTTCTATTTTTTATTTACTTTTCTTCAAATGTGATTGACTTTCATTCCTTGTTGATATCAGCAAAAGCTCCTTAAGCTTAGACCTGTATTCTGGATAGATGAGCGTTATTTATCTGTTTTAAGCTAACCTTGTATTTAAATTACTTTTTTTTATACTGAAGTAGTCTTGATAAACCTCAGTCATTTTTCTTAATTACATATATTTTTTACAATCTTCTGACCATTGCTTCTAATTGCATTTAAACTCAGAGATTATTTTGTGAGACTAATTAATCATGCCGTCCACAACTTTTTTGAGATATCGTTTTTTGCCCTCTCAATAGTGAAAAATCACGTAAAAAATTATCAGATCCAAACCTGGATCCTCACCAAAATCTAATTATTTAGTCCGTCACATACCCCACCTCTCCACCAAATTTAGTCCGAATCCGTCCACAACCTTTTGAGATAGCCTGTTCACAGACAGGAAAACAAAATAAGAAGGCATCAGGCAGAAGCCTCATTGAGGAAAATCGATATCATTGAATTTTTTTTTTATCAATTGAAAATGATTTTATCCAAATATCAGCTTCCAAGCTCAAAATGTACCTGGGATATTGCCCAGACGAGAAAGAAAATAAATAAGTAGTTAATAATTAAAATAAATAAAGAGTAATCATAAAATAAATAATTTCTTAATCAATTGGCTCATAGCATACCGAAACTACCAGTTTCATCTGATACTGTAACTTATTGAAAATTAATTAATTAGGTAAGTAATCAAAAATTAAATGATTAATTGCTCAATCCATATATCAAAAATGCCTTTTACAGCCAAATAACTTGGTCACTGTGGTGTCCAAATATCAGCTTCGTACTCAAAAGGTGCCTGAAATATTGGCCAGACGAGAAAGGAAATAGTTAATTGATTGAATAATTGAGTAATTCAAATAAATAAATAATAATGGTAAAATAATTAATTTCTTAATCAATTGGCTAATAGCATACCTAAACCACCACTGTTTCATCTGAATCTGTAACTTTTTGAACATCAATTAATCAATCGAAAAATTATATAACTAATAACTCGGAATCCTCTGGTAAAGTTTGACGAAGATAGCTCAAAGCGTTCGCGGGTTATCACACTCACAGATTATCCTAATTAAACACAGATTAAACAAACAAACATAAATACAAATAAATAAGACAGACCGACATCTGACAGACAAGGGCGAAACAGGCAGACAGACAGACAGACAAGGGTGAAAACATAACCTCCATCCACCTTCGGTATCGGAGGTAATAATAACAGTTGACCCCTATATGAATTTGCAGGTAAAAATAATAGTTGACCCCGATATGAATTTGCAGGTAATAAGAACAGTTGACCCCTATATGAATTTGCAGGTAATAATAACAGTTGACCCCTATATGAATTTGCAGGTAATAATAACAGTTGACCCTATATGAATTTGCAGGTAATAATAACAGTTGACCCTGTATGAATTTGCAGGTAATAATAACAGTTGACCCTATATGAATTTGCAGGTAATAATAACAGTGGACCCCTATATGAATTTGCAGGTAATAATAACAGTTGACCTCTATATGAATTTGACCCCGATATGAATTTGCAGGTAATAATAACAGTAACAATTTGGCCTTTTTCGGGCACCTTGGTCCCCTTTTTGAAGCAATGTTTTATGGCCGGATGCCCTTTCTGCCGCCAACCCTGTTAGTCGCCCTTGCGACACACAGGGAATTACCAGTGAACTGGTACTCAATTTGCTGACCTCGGAAGGAATGACAGGCTGAGTCAACCCCCCTGGCGTTAATTCAGCGATCGACTGGGATTCAAACCAAAGATCCTAGGTATCCCAAGCCGGCACCCTATCCACTAAGCCAACATCAGGCTTGGTAATAATAACAGTTGACCCTATATTAATTTGCAGGTAATAATAACAGTTGACCCTATATGAATTTGTAGGTAATAATAACAGTTGACCTCTATATGAATTTGTAGGTAATAATAACAGTTGACCTCTGTATGAATTTGACCCTGATATTAATTTGCAGGTAATAATAACAGTTGACCTGATATTAATTTGTAGGTAATAATAACAGTTGACCCTATATGAATTTGTAGGTAATAATAACAGTTGACCCTATATGAATTTGTAGGTAATAATAACAGTTGACCTCTCCATGAATTTGACCCCGATATGAATTTGCAGGTAATAATAACAGTTGACCCTATATAAATTTGCAGGTAATAATAACAGTTGACCCCTATATGAATTTTCAGGTAATAATAACAATTGACCCGTTATGAATTTGTCGGTAATAATAACAGTTGACCTGATATGAATTTGCAGGTAATAATAACAGTTGACCTCCATATGAATTTGTGGGTAATAATAACAGTTGACCCTGTATGAATTTGCAGGTAATAATAAAAGTTGACCTCTATATGAATTTGCAGGTAATAATAACAGTTGACTCTATATGAATTTGCAGGTAATAATAACAGTTGACCTCTCTATGAATTTGACCATGATATGAATTTGCAGGTAATAATAACAGTTGACCTCTCTATGAATTTGACCCCTATATGAATTTGCAGGTAATAATAACAGTTGACCTCTCCATGAATTTGCCCCCGATATGAATTTGCAGGTAATAATAACAGTTGACCCGATATGAATTTGCAGGTAATAATAACAGTTGACCCTATATGAATTTGTAGGTAATAATAACAGTTGACCCTATATGAATTTGTAGGTAATAATAACAGTTGACCTCTCCATGAATTTGACCCCGATATGAATTTGCAGGTAATAATAACAGTTGACCCTATATGAATTTGCAGGTAATAATAACAGTTGACCCGATATGAATTTGTAGGTAATAATAACAGTTGACCCTATATGAATTTGTCGGTAATAATAACAGTTGACCTCTCCATGAATTTGACCCCGATATGAATTTGCAGGTAATAATAACAGTTGACCCTATATGAATTTGCAGGTAATAATAACAGTTGACCTCTCCATGAATTTGACCCCGATATGAATTTGGAGGTAATAATAACAGTTGACCCTATATGAATTTGTAGGTAATAATAACAGTTGACCTCTCCATGAATTTGACCCCGATATGAATTTGTAGGTAATAATAACAGTTGACCCTATATGAATTTTCAGGTAATAATAACAGTTGACCCCGATATGAATTTGCAGGTAATAATAACAGTTGACCCCCATATGAATTTTCAGGTAATAATAACAGTTGACCCCCATATGAATTTTCAGGTAATAATAACAGTTGACCCTATATGAATTTGCAGGTAATAATAACAGTTGACCCTGCATGAATTTGTAGGTAATAATAACAGTTGACCCTATATGAATTTGCAGGTAATAATAACAGTTGACCCTATATGAATTTTCAGGTAATAATAACAGTTGACCCTATATGAATTTGCAGGTAATAATAACAGTTGACCCTGTATGAATTTGCAGGTAATAATAACAGTTGACCCTATATGAATTTGCCGGTAATAATAACAGTTGACCCTATATGAATTTGCAGGTAATAATAACAGTTGACCCTATATGAATTTGCAGGTAATAATAACAGTTGACCCTGTATGAATTTGTAGGTAATAATAACAATTGACCTCTGTATGAATTTGACCCCGATATTAATTTGCAGGTAATAATAACAGTTGACCCTATATGAATTTGTAGGTAATAATAACAGTTGACCTCTCTATGAATTTGACCCCGATATGAATTTGCAGGTAATAATAACAGTTGACCCTATATGAATTTGTCGGTAATAATAACAGTTGACCTGTCTATGAATTTGACCCCGATATGAATTTGCAGGTAATAATAACAGTTGACCCTATATGAATTTGCAGGTAATAATAACAGATGACCCTATATTAATTTGCATGTAATAATAATAGTTGACCTCGAAATGAATTTGACCCCGATATTAATTTGCAGGTAATAATAACAGTTGACCCCGATGTGAATTTGCACCTTGACTCAGTACTTTATACCTGCCATCTTGACAATTTGGTGACACATGGCAAGTGAATCGCTCTTGGTGCACGCTGGCTACGGCAAAGGTAAATGTCGATTTGGGGCACGAGGCCGCACGTGCCGAGTATTTCGAGGGCGAAAGATCGCAATGAACACTAGGCCGCATTCGAGTCTAGGGCTTGATTCGAGTCTAGTCTAGTCTAGGGAAGCGTGAGCTCGGTGTTTGTTTGTTATGAGCCATGTGTAGAGAAAATAAGGTGAAGTGGAGTTTGTGCGAACGTGAGGCAGGAAAAGGGGAAGAGTGGGTGAGCACAGTTGTTAGGGTGTGGGGGTTGAATAGTCCAGGGAGGTAGGGAGCTCTCATTGGATGGAAACAAACAAACTCTTCAGTTCTTGGAGTGGATTAGGATAATTGTTTTATTTTGGTTGTGACCGGATTGGAATAAAACAACAAAGTTTTTGCACCTTGTTTTAAACCCTTCAAAATGACGAAGACACCACACCAGGTGTATCAAACAGACAATGACCATAGTGAGACCCTTAAAGTAATTCAATCAACCATTCGTGCATTTCCCGTTTACCTTCAAGTCAAGCAAATGTATTTATTGGACAAGACAAATTACGGTATTCTAATTGATTGTTACCGTAATACAGTAATTGTTGAGGAAATGACTCCTAGGGGTTAGCATTGCTTTGTACAGTTTAGTTATCTCATCAATGCCTTGGATGTGATAGCGTAAGCGTAAAGTAATTAATTGTGATATTAGATATACATCGTCATATGTAATAGATATTCAGAAAGTATTCAGACCCCTTCACTTTTTTCACATTTTGTTATGTTGCAGCCTTATGCTGAAATCGTTTAAATTCATGTTTTCCCTCATCAATCTACACTCAATACCCCATAATGACAAAGAGAAAACAGGATTTTAGAAAGTTTTGTAAATTTATTTAAAAAAAACAACTGAAATATCACATTTACATAAGTATTCAGACCCTTTGCTATGACACTTGAAATTTAGCTCAGGTGCCTCCCATTTCTCTTGATCATATTTGAGATGTTTCTACACCTTGATTGGAGTCCACCTGTGGTAAATTCAATTGATTGGACATGATTTGGGAAGGCACACACCTGTCTATATAAGGTCTCACAGATGACAATACATATCAGCTGACAATGTGGGTGGGGGGTGGGGGGCGGGATTGTAACGTGGGTAGAAAAGATCATTATTTTGGATGATCTGAGATGTATGGTGAACAGCTGCCTTGAAGATCTGGAAACAACAATGAGATTTAACCCTTGAGCCAGACCCCAAAAGTTTCATCATCGGTATCAGTCAGAGGGAGCAAAGCATAGCTGGCAGTAGACTGGATGGACAGACAACCCATACCTCAAACTGTGTGGGAGTTACTGTCTTCTACTTGTCCCAAACGCTGCAAGCTTCCAAAGTGTGTATGCGTGGCCAGTGGCTTCAACTGCACAGACATGTGCAAACTCAGTACCTGTGACAATCAGCGAACATCTGTCGATATGAAGACAGTTCTGCCCAATATGAGCCATATGACAATGATGACGATGACTTCTGAGCCATTCCTTCAAGTATGTATCAAAAAAATTTGCATAACCATGCTCCACACACAATATATGATTTATTGTTTGAATTCCCAAGAACTTATGTGACTTGTGCACCTTGACTTGTGTCTATTCATGTATTGTGTTGAACATTACTGTGCAAACAGATGTAAGTTTTGAAATCCGGATAAACTTTTACATACACATATATATATATATGTAATATACAATTGTAATTACATTGTAATTTACATATAAAATTTACAATCGAAATTTACATGTCAAATTGAAATTACATATACTAGCAACGGTACCCGCCCTAGGGGCAGGGCTTCAGTTGGGAGGCCCAAATGAAAAGGCAAAATATCAGAAATTGAAGGCTTTTTTTACTTTAAACGATTTATGTAAACATCCGTTAAATCATATCACACGCAAATCATAAAAATCTAAACAGTATTTGTAGAATTTCAATAAAAGCCACATCACTGTTCATATCAGTAAATATTATTCCATCGTGTTTCAAATTTGGGCAATGGGCTCTCCAATATTCGATGTGTTCACGGTTTTAATTACATAACGTAACATTTGTGACGATGTTTTCATTGTGACGATGTTGTGACGATGTTTGTGTTCACGGTCGTGTTTGATGTGACGGTGTGAACGTAATTTCGTAATGTTTTTCGTTTTTATTTTCGTAATCGTTCAATGAACGTTTAATGTTTAATGAACGTTTAATGAGCGTAAGAATGAGCGTAATGATCATTAAATGTGTGAATGAATGTATTGAATAATTTGATGTGAAGCGAAAGACGCCTCAGAGCTGTCACGTTCACAATCGCTATGTCGTATGTACTCCCCATACGTGTTTCCTTCATTGTAAAAACTACCAAGTCAACAGTTAAAAGGATTTTGAGCCGATAGGTGTTATGGCCTTGGAAAGATCGATGGAGACAGCGATCTGTTAGCATATACACTGCCCAAATAGCTTTGTGGAATTCTCTCATGTAGAGATTAAACCCACGTCGTTTGAAACTTGGCCGAGGTCATTATTTACTTTTAATGATGTTTATATACGAATCGAAAAGAAGATAATTGGTTTTGGGTTGTCCTTTCCGCATATCTCGATCGGTGCAGCCATTTGTGAAGCACCCGGGAAAATAACGTTATGCGCAAGTCCAAACCTGAAAATGCTGGAGGCCAAAGCTGACATTGGAAAAACAATATAGCCTATTTTACTCAAGGGGATGCCAGGATTACCCACCCAAAATATCGTTGCGATCGGTTCAGCGTTTTTGCGGTACCTTCGAACGGACGGACAGACAGACAGATGGACGGACATTTGGTGAATCACAGTAAGATGTAATATACATTGTAAGCACCTCATACAATCAATGCTTCTTTTCTTTTTTTTCCTTTTTTTTGTATACATAATCGAGGCTCGTGAAAGAGCTAACATTTATCACACAAACAAATCAAACTCGAGGCTCGTGGCCGAGGTCATTATTTACACATTTATCACACAAACATACATAAAACATTAACATTTATCACACAAACAAATCAAACAGACAAACAAACAAAATATATAAAAAGGGGAGCGGTAGACAAGATGGGGGGAGAAGGGGAAGCACATAAACACAACATTTGTGAGGGACATCGGGAATGTGTGGGAGGGAGAGTGCAAGAAATAGTGAAAATGGAGTATGTATCCACTGTCTTGAAATATATATTTCATCCAAAAGGAGATTGTATATTATTTACCAATTGCAATTTAATTCCCTGACACAAATTGATAAAATAATAAGCATGATAAGTGTGAGTGACATATATTGTGGATATAAACAAATTGATTGTCATTTTCTGGAAATATCCTGGATTCCTGGTCGTAGCACAAATTTGGCATAATATCGTTGTCGGAATTACCACGTTTGTTTACCATATGGTAACTAACTAGTCCATAGAGTCATTGGACCACCAAACCTTTAATAATTTTGAATCAACATTGCCAAGAGGGTCACATTCAACATCAGTCGTAAAATTGGCGAGAATCGTAACTTGATGGTCAGTGTATTGAATGGGGGCACTGTATACTTGTCAACATATGTCAGATAACATTGCAAATGGTATAAAAATGTTGGGAAAGGGCACCTTGGACAAATTATCGATAAATGATGCTATTTGGGTGCATGATGTCTTTGAATATTTAAATTTTAAACTATATGAGTGAAAAAACTTCATTTTGAGCAGACACCTGTGCTCGTGAAAGTGCTGAATACCTCAACTCTGTGTTTGCTTCAAAATTTTATGTCCCAAACCCATCGCTCGCTGTACCCACCTTATCCAGTCGTACCCAACTGCTCCTGCACTCTGTGTCCTTCTCTCCTGACAAGGTGGAGAAGTTTCTGTCAAACCTCGGCTCTGATTCTGCAACTGGACCAGACCGCATCAGCCCATGGGTCCTAAAATCCTGCTCTGCCGCTCTATCGCACCCTCTCTCGATTCTCTTCACCCTCTCTTTTGCTCAAGGACGTCAAGGTCATCTTCCATCTGCTTGGAAATCAGCCAACATTACCGCTTTGCACAAAAAGGTGCAAAAACAGATCCTTGCAACTACAGACCAATGAGCGTGCTCCCAATTATCAGCAAAGTCATGGAATCCATCATTGCTTCAGATATCAAATCCTTCCTCTTCTCCAATGGCTTGATCTCCGATCATCAATTTGGATTCAGACCAGGTCATTCTACTCTGGACATGTTGCTTCTGCTGTCTCAACAATGGATGGAGGTCCTCAATGCCAAACAGGAAATCAGAGCTGTCTCCCTTGACATATCACGCGCCTTCGATACGGTCTGGCACCCAGCTCTGCTCACCAAACTCTCATCCTATGGTATCCATGGAAATCTCCATGCCTGGCTTGTGGACTTCCTCTCTAGTCATAGTCAACGTGTGGCCCTGAATGGATTTCTCTCATCGCCCCTTCCTGTTCTGGCTGGAGTTCACCAAGGTAGTGTTCTGGGCCCTGTGCTTTTTCTGGTCTTCATCAATGATCTCTCCGACTCTCTGGAAAATCCTCTCTATCTCTTTGCTGATGACTCCACTCTCTGCCGCTCTATTCCTCATCCCTCAGATCGGCCGCCTGCAGCCTCACCACTCTCTGCAGACCTGGACAAAATCACAGACTGGTCAAACAAGTGGAACATGTCTTTCAATCCTGACAAATCTCATACTCTTACTATGTCTCTCTGAAAAGATCGACTGGAAAACCCTCCCATCTACTTTCTCAACAATCCTCTCCAAGAAGTTCTGTCGCTCAATCTTTTGGGTCTCACTATCTGCCATGATCTTTCTTGGGAAAACCACATTTCCAAGCTGGCCTCCAAAGCCAGTCGCCGACTGGGCATTCTCCGTCGTGTGAAGTCCTTCCTTGACACACCTGAGCTCCTCACCACATACAAGGCTTTCATCTGCAGCTCAATGGAATACTGTTCCCCCCTCTGGGCCGGTGCTCCTGCCTCACACCTAGCTCGGCTTCACGCTGTTGAAGCCAAAGCTTTCAGAATCATTGGAATCTCCTGCGATGAAGCTAACTCTGAGGGCCTTTCACTCACTCACTGCAGGCAGGTTGGTGGTCTTTCTGTCTTCTACCGAATCCTCTCCGGCCTTGCTCCCCCAGCTCTCTCTGTGCTCTGTCGCCCAAATATTCCTCCAGGTCGCACAAGATCTGCCAGCAACCCTCTTATGGTTAAACTGCCAAAATCTAGACTCTCTGCTCACCTTCACTCTTTCATTCCCCTTTTCTCCCACCTCTGGAACAAACTCCCCCACTCCCTTCAATCCCACACCTCCCTCCAGGTCTTTAAAACAGCTGTTCGCCATCATCTCTTATCTTCCCCCATCAAAAACCTTGATCTTTTCCACCCCCGTAAAAACACCCCAAATCCACCTCATCAAATTCGCTGTTTTCTTTCCTGAAATCCCATTAGTGTCCATCTTATTTAACCCCTGTACCCCACCCCAGCCCTCTCCCTTCCACAGATCTCCCAATGTCCCTGTTCTCCACTGTTGTTGTGCTTCCCTCTCTCGCCCTCTCTTGTCTCCTGCTCCCTTTATTATATGTTCCATGTGTTAGCTCTTACACGAGCCTCGATCTTGTGTACAAAAAAAAATACAATTGGCCGTGAGACCCACATATACGTA
Organism: Myxine glutinosa; assembly: GCF_964187855.1. Classification (NCBI taxonomy): domain Eukaryota; kingdom Metazoa; phylum Chordata; class Myxini; order Myxiniformes; family Myxinidae; genus Myxine; species Myxine glutinosa. The sequence goes on from NC_136267.1 coordinate 62,187,248, forward strand.
AGTACATAACATCACATCCGTTAAGAAATAATCACCTTAGCAATAATCCCTTTCCGGGCAGGCGTTGCAAATTTGCAACAGCTAATTGCCAATTAGTTAATTGCCAGTATTTGCATTTTTTTTAGTGTTTCTAAACGTTTAGGTGCCAGTGCGGGACTTTGTTGCAGGATTGCAACTGACAGCTTCCAGGCAACTCGCCAGGTAGCTGGTCTGTCTTACATTGAATATGTCGGCCACCATACTTGCCGGATCAGTGATTTTGTAGGCTTCTGTTTCAGGTAAGTTTCATAAGAATCATCTGCATTATTGAACGCAATACTGTATAAGAGAAATCTTGAATATGTGTAGATAAAGTAGATGTGAGTTAAGAAATATAATATCAGTTGGTTATATTCCTAGGGGGTTGGTGTATTTTGATGTTGCAAATATGCAACATTTGCCCATACAGGTAACAATTGATGTCATGTGTTTATTGTTTTGGATTGCATGTGTTGTGTATTACAATGTATTATATGGTGGTTTTCTTTTCCCCTTTGTTTGTTAATTACTAAAGGGAATTATTCAGGGCATAATCTCTATAAAATTATTATTCAGGGCATAATTTTCCAACCCCCCCGCTTATTCCAACCCCCCGGCAATTCGGTACCCAAGAGTATTCATTCCGGGCAGTGTTTCTGACATTGTTGTTTGTTCTTGCAGGCTTTATAATTGGTATCATGGCTGGCCGACGAAGATATACGACGGATGAGGTGATTGAGATGGTTTGTCTTCCTGATGGTGCCATTTCTGACGATGAATCCTTGCCAGACGATGAAGATGCTGATCCTGATTTCGACGAAAATGGCGAAACAGACAACTCAGATGCTAGCCTTGATGACGAAACATTGGAACAAATGGCAAGAGCTGATCCGAGTCATCTAGATATTGAAATCCATCAAGTCCACCGAGTCAGAGTCAATGACAATGAAGATAATGAAGAAGAACTCCAGCCAGTACCAGCTCGAGTCAACAAAGAATTTATCTGGAGGCAAAGGAAACCCCCAGAGGCTGATGTAGATTCAACATTCCGGGGACACGCATTTTCTCCTCCGCCAGACGAAATACCCAGTCCAAAGTGGTATTTTGACCATTTCATGGACGAATCTGTATTTGAATTTATAGCTGAACAATCCAACCTGTATGCAGTTATGAAGAATGCCCCAGAACTGAAAAGTACTCCTGCTGAAATGGAGCAATTTATTGGCATGCACATTATGATGACTGTAGTACATATGCTGTCTTATCGCATGTACTGGCGAAAAACTACGCGTTATGAAGCAGTCGCAGGAGTTATGAGCAGAAAAAGATTTGACCACCTTAGAACCTATATCCATATGAACGACAATACCAATTTGAAAAAAAAAGGTGACCCTGGTTACGATCCGTTGTTCAAGGTTCGTCCAGTACTCGAGAAGGTTCGTGCAAACTGTTTGAAAGTGGAACCAGAAGAAAACAACTCAATCGACGAACAAATGATCCCTTTCAAAGGCAGAAGTAGCATGAAACAATACATAAAAAACAAGCCGCACAAATGGGGGATAAAGGTTTTCACTAGGGCAGGTGTGAGTGGAATAAACTATGACTTTGAAATCTATACTGGCAAAGGGACTGTGGCGAATGAACGTGGATTAGGTGTAGTACTGCGTCTTCTAGCAGAGATACCAAAAGGACTGAACTACAAGTGTTTTTTCGACAACTGGTTTACTTCACCTGAACTACTTGTGGAATTGAAGAAAATGGGGATTCTAGCAGTTGCTACTATAAACCGCAACCGCTTGCGTGGATGTGTCCTCAAAACTGACAAGGAACTGGGTAAAGCTGGGCGTGGCTCGTTTGACGTCAAATATGAAACAACCACAGGATTGACCATTGTCAAGTGGTATGACAATAAGGCAGTATTGCTGACATCATCCTACATTGGGCCGGATCCCGTGGATAAATGCAGAAGGTGGTCAAAAGTAAAGAAGGACTTTGTTGAGGTGGACAGACCCCACCTTGTCAAGGTCTACAATGCCAACATGGGTGGGGTGGACTTGGCAGACATGCTCATGGCGCTTTATCGGATTGGTATTCGCCCACGCCGTTGGTATCTGCGTATTTTGTACTATTTGATTGACCTATCTCTGGTCAATGGCTGGCTCCTCTACCGGCGTCACCTCAACCAGAAACAGCAGAAGTATATGCCACTTCTCGACTTCCGCGCCGAAGTGGCAGACGCACTTATCAAAGTAGGGAAACACGCTGACGGGAGCAGTAGAGAAAGAGGAAGACCCTCTTTGGAAGATGGAAGTCCTCCACCCACCCCGCCTCTACCACCACAGCAGAGAACCGTCGCACCTTCTGCTGATGTCAGGCTCGATCGACTCGATCACTTTCCTACCCATGCTGAAAAACGTGGACGATGCAGGCTGTGCAGCAAGGGTTACACACAAATGGCCTGCCAAAAGTGCAAAGTGCTGTTGTGCTTTACAAAGGACAAAAACTGTTACTTAGAGTATCACACGAAAAAGAAAATTTCAGGGCATGACTGAACTTTTGATTTTGCTTTCTTATTATGTTATTGATCCATAATACAGACTTAACTACTGTCCTGAACATGTAAAAGACCGTTTCACTGAATATGATGACCACACTTTTAATAAATTCAAACTTCATAAGACCTGTTTTATTCATTGTAAAATTCCCAATCGGACCAATGTTGCAAATATGCAACATCCCATAATGCACTGCATGTAACGGTCACATAAAAAATTTCCATAAAATCGTAATAATAACCTTCCCATTGGATCATTTTCCTCAAATATCAGATTTTTCCTACAGTTATTATTAATTTGGTCCTGAGAGGGATAATAGTCTAAAGTGCAAAAGATGATATTTTTAGTGAACCAACACAATACTGAGAACAATATCGTTGCTGTCAAATGTGCCCGTCACCCTTGAAAAAAACATGCATTGCCAATCAGCTGCAACGATGTGACCTTTTTGGTATTCATGGTGATTTTAGACTTTCAGCATTCTTCATTCGGGTTTCACTGGCCCAAAAGACTAGACAATGAAACTGATAGAAGAAAATGAAATGGAAATTTTAATTCTGAGAAACCAGATTGATGATGGAGAATAATTAATTGTCATCTGCTCAATTATGAGGGGATGTTATAGAGATGTTTACGATATGAAGGTAATATAGACAAAATAAGTACAGATTTCTTTTCGCAGCATAGACAGTGATGGGATTAAAGCCTGGGAAGAAAGAAGAGGAGAGTTAGGGCAGTAGTAAGGTAAGGGTCTTTCAGTGAGCGAGTAGTTGATGCATGGAATGGTCTCCGCAGAAAGGTAGTGGCAGTAGAAAGAGTAGATAGGTTTATATTGGAATTAGATCGGTACCCAGAAGCATTGCAGATGAAGGGGTGCAGGGATATTGGCAGCACTTGTAGGTAGTTTGTGTGTGGATGGGTGATTTTTTTTAGGGTGGAGTGTAAGACAATCATGATAGGCCAAATGGCCTACTCCTGCACCAGAGTTCCTTGTTTATATCTTGTTTTTTTTGTGTTTGTAGTCAAGGGTCGCGGAAGAGTAAGAACACAGGACGGATCAGGATGCAACATAACAAAAAGAAGAGCAGAAGGGGGAAATGCCAACAGCAGGGTGGAGGGATAAAATAGACGGAGATGGACAAACAAGGGATGCGGGTAACGATGAGCGGGGAAAGAAGAACGCAATGGGTGGAAAATATGGATACAGAAGCAAATTTTGGGAGGGGTGGGGATGATTTTAGCGAGGGTTGAAAGGATCATGGTTTTGGATTGGGCATGACCTGAGATGGTGGTGATATTAGTTGTTATTATTAGGTATTAGGTGATGTTAGGTGATATGAACAGTTAGTTGTCTTGAAGACCTGGAGGGAAGAATGAGATTGAAGACAAAGTGGAAGTTGATTCTGCAGTCAGGAAAAAAGACATGTGCCACAAATTCTATTGATATATTTGTGTTTGTATGTGTACAGTATAGATATGTACACTACATGACCAAAAGTATGTAGACACCCGAACATCAAACATCTCATTTCAAAATAATGGGCATTAATATGAAGTTGCCCCCCCCCCCCCCCCCTTTGCCGCTATAACAGCCTCCACTCTTCTGGGAAGGCTTTCCACTAGATGTCAGAACATTGCTGCGGGGATTTGCTTCCATTCAGCCACAAGAACATCAGTGAGGTCGGGCACTGATGTTGGGCGATTAGGCCTGGCTCGCAGACGGTGTTCCAATTCATCCCAAAGGTGTTTGTGGGGTTGAGGTCAGGGTTCTGTGCAGGCCAGTTAAGTTCTTCCACACCAAACTCGACAAACCATTTCTGTATGGACCTTGCTTTGTGCATGGGGGCTTTTTCATGCTGAAACAGGAAAGGGCCTTCTCCAAACTGTTGCCACAAAGTTGGAAGCACACAATCGTCTAGAATGTCATTGTATGCTGTAGCGTTAAGATTTCTCTTCACTGGAACTAAGGGGCCGAGCCCAGACCATGAAAAACAGCTCCAGACCATTATTCCTCCTCCGCCAAACTTTACAGTTGGCACTATGCATTCGGGCAGGTAGCGTTCTCCTGGCATCCGCCAAACCCAGATTCGTCCATCGGACTGCCAGATAGTGAAGCGTGATTCATCACTCCCGAGAACGCGTTTCCACTGCTCCAGAGTCCAATGGCGGCTAGCTTTACACCACTCCAGCCGACGCTTGGCATTGCGCATGTTGATCATGTTCTGACATTGCTTCCAGAGGCAGTTTAGAACTCGGAAGTGACTGTTGAAACCGAGGACAGACAATTTATTTGTACTACGCGCTTCAACACTCGGCGGTCCCGTTCTGTGAGCTTGTGTGGCCTACCACTTCACGGCTAAGCTGTTGTTGCTTCTAGACGTTTCCACTTCACAATAGCAGTTGAGATGTCTGTTAGTTGACAAGGGCAGCTCTAGCAGGGCAGAAATTTGATGAACTGACTTGTTGGAAAAGTGACATCCCATGATTGAGCTCTTCAGTACGGCCCATTCTACGACCAATGTTTGAGCTAGAAATTGATTGAGTTTTTTTTTCTTTTTTACATATGCATTTACAGTTTTTTACGTACAATTTCATTTACGGACGCTTTCCCTTCTCTCTCCCACCCCTCTCTCTCTCTCTTTCTCCCTTCTTGCTCTCTTTACCTCCCTTCTCTCTCCCTTCTCTCTCTCCATCCCTTCTCTCTCTCCCTCACTTCTCTCTCCATCCCTTCTCTCTCCATCCCTTCTCTCCCTCCATCCCTGCTCTCTCCATCCCTTCTCTCTCTCCCTCTCTCTCTCTCTCTCTCTCTCTCTCTCGCTCTCTCTCTCTATCTCTATCTCTATCTCTACCTCTACCTCTACCTCTATCTCTCTATCTATCTCTCTCTCCATCCCGTCTCTCCCTGCCTCCCTTCTCTCTCCCTCCCTTCTCTCTCTCCCTCCCTTCTCTCTCTCCCTCCCTTCTCTCTCTCCCTCCCTTCTCTCTCTCCCTCCCTTCTCTCTCTCTCTCTCTCTCTCTCTCTCTCTCTCTCTCTCTCTCTCTCTATCTCTCTCTCCATCCCTTCTCTCTCTCCCTCACTTCTCTCTCCATCCCTTCTCTCCATCCCTCCCTTCTCTCTCAATCCCTTCTCTCCCTCCCTCCCTTCTCTCTCCATCCCTTCTCTCTCCCTCTTCTCTCTATCTCTCTATATCTATCTCTCTATCTCTCCCTTCTCTCTCTCTCCATCCCTTCTCTCTCTCTCTCTCTCTCCCTCCCTTCTCTCTCTCCCTCCCTTCTCTCTCTCGACCCTTGCGATTTCCCCAAATGTGGGAAACTCGACTGTACAATTTGTGGTAGTGGGGGACTGCATTCTCTCTCTCCCTTCTCTCTCCCTTCTCTCTCCCTCCCTTCTCTCTCCCTCCCTTCTCTCTCCCACCCCTTCTATTTATCCCTCTCTTCTCTCTCCTTTCCCTCTCTCCCCCTCCTCTCTCTCTTCCCCGTCTCTCTCTCTCTGCCGCTCCTCTCTCCCTCCCCTGCCCCTCTCTATTAGGGTTGCCACCTTCAATGTGGAAAAATAAGGAACACCCACCGCCCCCCACGAGAACATTTTGAAATTGTTGCCACTTTTAAGCCATGTTTCATGCTTTTATGGACATACATATCTCTCCACGTAAAGTGTGAGCAGATGAGTAGGACTAGTTGTTCTGTGGATATGAAAGAAACTTCATAGGTTCAGATCCACTGCTTCGGCTGCGGATCAGAAAGATTGCATTTTAATGACGTATAGGACTCATACATTGGCATTGGCCATGTCGCATGTGCTGCCCCACATTGTTGGCAGATCAATGAAAATACATCTTGTCTGAGCAGCAGTATAGATACTGAGATTCAGTCAATATCTCAGTTAAATCTTACATATGTGCATTCCTAAATAGCAGATTTGTGTAAGTTTTCCTTTTACTCAATACCACATCAATTAATTGACTAACAAAACAACTTACTATTGTCATTTACAGATTTATATTTCAATCAGTTGAATGAATGAATGAAGTTGAACAAAACAAAATAGACACAGCACAAGTGTTGCCATTAGACCAACTACCCATTTGGTGTACAATTTAAAGAACTTTAATTAAGCCGATTGAACAGGCCTAAAATATTTACATATAAATATTTAAATATTTACATATAAATATTTAAATATTTACATATAAATATTTAAATATTTACAGTATATAACCTCGGTGCTCTGAACACCCCTGCCCCCCCCCCCCCTCCCATCTCTCTCTCTCTCTCTCTCTCTCTCTCTCTCATTACTTTATCTTCCATGTGTACTTTTTGTCGCTCCTTGCAGCCTGAAGCAATGGCTTGTCCTTCAAAAGTTGAGTGAGACCAGTAGCTCACTCTTCATGAGCTTCACAGAGCATCTGTTCCGGACGTGACTCCATTTGTTGGCCATTCTGGAGAATATTCTCTCCACAAACCCTGTTGAGTCTGGTATGCTCAGTAGGTAGGAAATGACTGACAGCATATTTGGGAGATTAGCTGCCTGAAATACAGCCATCCACTTGGCAGCCACGTCTGTGGTCTTCCATTGATCGCCGTCCTGGAGCTTCTCCACAACGCTGCTTGCTGTAGTGGACTCATCGTACAGTTCATCCATGTTCAGGTGTTCCATTGATCACCCTCCTGGAGCTTCTCCACAACGCTGCTTGCTGTAGTGGACTCATCGTACAGTTCATGGATATCACCTGCTGCATGCTGCTTGGACATGGTTATCACCTGCTGCCTGCTGCTCGGACATGGTTATCACCTGCTGCATGCTGCTCGGACATGGTTATCACCTGCTGCATGCTGCTCAGACATGGATATCACCTGCTGCATGCTGCTCGGACACGGTTATCACCTGCTGCATGCTGCTCGGACATGGTTATCACCTGCTGCATGCTGCTCAGACATGGTTATCACCTGCTGCATGCTGCTCAGACATGGATATCACCTGCTGCATGCTGCTCGGACATGGTTATCACCTGCTGCATGCTGCTCGGACATGGTTATCACCTGATGCATGCTGCTTCACATCAGACAGTCCACCATGGGCGATCGAAAAAGCTCGACGGCAAACCGTACAATTTGCCTTGTTCTCGTTGCCACTGACAGGATTGACCCACTCGTATTCTGTCTGCCATTCGGATCTTTACTTTGACAGCCTCTTGCGTTTCACCGGCAGACTTGTTGCACTGGCACTGGCGTGTGTGACATTTCGACATATTGAGTTAGATGCTGCACCTGCACATTCAGTTACACAAAATGGTTCCTGCCAATTTATCAGATCCACAAAGAATGTAATCTACACAATGTATTTACTTCTGATAACATGTGAATGCATGTGCATGCACATGGGAAATACAGTTTGAAATGTGTTATTACATCTTATGTAAAATGTGACTTTAAGAGCTCAAATCCTCTCCCTCCCACATCACGCACATGGGGGAGAGTGGGTCACACATGGGGGAGAGTGGGTCACACACGGGGGAGAGTGGGTCACACATGGGGGAGAGTGGGTCACACACGGGGGAGAGTGGGTCACACACATACACACACATGGGGGAGTGGGTCACACACACATACACAAGGGGGAGTGGGTCACACACACACACATCTCCTTTTTTCATTTCTGTTCCTCACAATTCTGTATCTCTCTTATTCACCGACACACACACACATGCATACACATACATCCACACATATGCACATATATACACATATATACATACACACACACACACACACACACACACACACACACACACACACACACACACACACACATGTACACCCACACACATGCACACACATATACACATATACACATCACCTACGGAGAATATAATACAGATAGCAAAATAATCTTTTTTTTTCTTCTTGTAGCGAAACATCCTGTAATTCTTTGCTTTCCCCCTGTTTACAACGAAGTTTGTGCTTTGATGCTCAGTGGTTGTTTGTGTCTGTGGGCAGTGGAACAATATCAGAGACAAGCTAATGATTCTCATGTGACTTTTGGACATTCTATTGCAACCCCCAAGCACGTGAACTGCCTTTCATAAATTTGGCAATAAATGACCTACCTGTGCAGCCCCAGCTGGTGAAGGCCACACCCCAGCTGGTGAAGGTCTAGACAAAATCTGCTTGCGATTGTGGTCTTTCTGTGTTTTACGCATTCTGCATTCTTCTCGCCTTGCTTATATTAATGTCGCCGCCAAGCTGGAAGTTTTTAAATCGTTGTTACTTCAACAAGCCATTCGTTTGGTTTTATACTGGATGAGGTGTCTGCATGGTCTGTGCACATGCAAGAAAATGCTGATATAATTGGCTTTTTATTGTTTCTCTGCGGCAATTCTTCCTGAGGGTTTGAATGTTTTGAAAATATAAATCAGTTGTAACACTGATACCAGAATGCATATTCCCCACCACCACCACCACCAACCACCCCATCCCTCAATTCCCCAGATCATCAATTGGTGTAGAAGGTGCATAAACCGTGCATGAGAATTGAAGGCTTCCTCAGTTCTATTGTCTCACCACGTCACTCAGGAAGGTTCATGAAACTAACCCACCTATCTATTTCCTTAGTCATCCACTGGGAGAGGCTCTGTCTCTTTAACTTGCAAGCCTCGCCATCAGCCATGACCTATCTTGGGCTGACCACATAGCAAAGATGGCCTCCAAAGCCAGCTGCAAATTGGGCAGCATCCATCAATCCAAATCTTTCCTTGGAAAATTAGAGCTACTCACTCACATTCTACTAGACCTTTGCCCATAGCTCATTGGAGTACTGTTCTCCACTATGGGCTGCTACACCAGCATCACATCTGTCTCTGGATTCTGTGGAATGTGAAGCTCAATGTTATTGGAAACTCCCGTGATGAGGCCGAAGCACAGGTTCTGTTGTTTCCACATCGCGGGCAGGTTGGTGATCTCTATATTTTCCAGTCTATTCTCCAACATTGCTCCCTCTGCTCTCGCATTCCTCCAACCGTCCCCTGCAAGTCCAGCATGCATGTGTTCTTCCCAGTAACCCCTTTCTGGTTAAATTTCCAAAATTCAGGTAGACTGCCTCAACTCCTTTGTTCCTCACTTCTCCTGTCTATGGAATCACCTTCTAGAGTCCGTTCTTCCAATCTTCCTTCCAGGTCACCTCATGTGATGACATGACTCATCTTCACCCATGATCTTTATTACCCCCATTAACTTTTACTTACCTTTTTCAGTATTTCCTCCCCTTCTCTCTCGATTCCTTTCCTGTTTGTTAATTCCCTTGCCAGTTGTGGCCAATTTGGTGCCCCATTACCCCATTTTCGATTTAACCTTGCTCTTTGATGAGCCCCGCTCTTGTGTAGAAAAATTACTCCTGATCCCAGTAGCTATTTCAGCCAGCTGGCCGATGAACTATCCAATCTTGCCTTCAGTCCACCGGGGAATCAGATCTGATGAAAATGCGATCTGGTGTAGTGCAAGCGCGGAGAAATGGGGGAGCGTGGCTACTTCAGAAGGGACTTTAAGATTCCCGTTCCGTAAATAAGGTGGAGGTTATAAATTATTTTGCTTAAAGGAAAGGTCTTTGGGCCAGTACTTGGGCTAGATTTACTCCCATGGAGCTGAACGAGCGTCCAACTTATACCACCGGTTAATCATGGGCGTACGCTGCGCACCGGGGTAGGCAATGGAGCGGTACGATTGCGATGTGATGAATCACAGGTCTTGGGATATTTTATCAAAAGATCGTTTTTCAAACTTATTTTAACTTGCAATAAATGAATCGTCGGGGGCGTTCAACTCGAAAGAAAGAAGACCAATGTGCATTTAAAGAATATTGATGTATTCCAGGATTTTCATTCCTTCTGGAATACTATAATCAAATAGATTGTTTTGGTATTCTTTTCAGCCATGGGATGTTTTTTAAGGTATGCCAGTTGCAAACTTGCAGAGCGAATATCGATCGAGTGATAAGTTGTGCTTGAGAGATCTCGGCCCGGCGTAAAATAAACGTGAGATGACCGTTACATCAAAAGTAAACTAGGGTGGAGAAGAGGGGTAGGGGAAATGTGTTGGGGGATGGAATGGACATAGTGGAAGGAGGGTTTAGTGTTACGGGGGATGGGAAGGGTTCTGGTTTAGTGATCATTCTGATAATGGCAGTTCAACTTCTTCATCTTATTCACAACAAAAAACATTTTGAGCAAACGTATTTCAAGGTTTCAAGGATATAAATACAAGGATTTAAACATGGAACCTTGGCGAAGGAGGGTGACATTTGGCGGTCATCATGCCGGCACTTTTCCAACGACCGAAACCATCACCTATCCACAGACAAACTTCCTAAAAGTCCTGCCAATGTCACCATTACCCCTCTCTCCCTAATGTTTCTCGGTACCTAACTAATGCCACTACTTTTCAAGGGAGACCTTTCCATGCATCAACTACTCTCTGAGTGAAAGACCCTTGCCTCTGAGTGATCTCTGAGTGAAATACTCTCCCAAATGTATAAAGTCCTGCCTCCTTCAAAAGTTCCTAGCTTCGTCCAGCTATCCCTGGAATCAATCTAGTATTTATATGCTCAACCCTCTCTATGGCACTAATGGTAGTTATGTCCTTCTTCAGATGTGCCCAAAAATGCACACAATATTCTAGATGTGGCCTCACTAACTCCCACAGTGTAAAACTGCAGCCACGGCCCCAAAGAGATTCCAGATTATCAGATCAGATCACGAGGATGAATTATTTGTACAATATTGCTACACAATGTAATTTGCTAATTTGAGCATCCACCTATGACATGTCTGGCCTAGTTGGAATATCGACCTAGCTAGAAACTGTCACACTGTTGCTTCGCAGTCAGGGCTTTGATTGCATCTCTCCGCACGATGGTGCCAGACGGAGCAGATATATGGGTGCTCCTTCTGCCATCATAACTTGGAGTTGGAGGAGGTTGCCTTTAAAAAGTGTTTTTTTGTTGTTTTTTTTAGTCATGCTGAAAGAGACGTGTGCAAAGCAGCTTTCATCAAAATGAGAGTTTCATTCCAAGCTGGCCATTGCAATTGCATCGGAACCGCACGCCTAGCAGCCTAGTTGGATGCACATCACTGGTGATGGGAGGTCTACAAGGGGAAGCTGGTTCCATTGTCACTCACAGTCGTTTAGTGAAAAGAACAAACCAAGTCGTTCCAGTGACCCATCTCATCAACAAGCGCCTTATCATGGCCGCGGAACTTTAATGTCAAAATAAATCCAATTCATTGTTTATATGCATTCCTCACATGATGATTGCTTCATTAATTGTCTTTCCTTTATCTCCTTCCGTGACGGGGCCTTTCCTTTAATGCCCGTCAACAAACACACCGCAGGAGTGCCGCGTTCCCAGCGGATAGGATTGCCTTTCTGAAATGCCCGCCGCACTTTGATGATTGGCTGAAGATAGAGTTCAAAGGACTCCCCGCCGGATGCTCACTGGCTGGCGGTGGACCAAAGGACTATCGAGTTCCAAGGAGCGATTCCGACGGACAGGGCAGAGCTCCTCTGGAGATGGGAGGGAGAGCGTCCGGTGAAGAGTTCGTGCCGACAGGGACACTTGGTGGCCTGTAGCGGGTGAAGACACCATGGCCGCGCTGGCCATCATCAGGAGCGACGTGTCTGCTTTTCTGCAGGTCAGGGTTGTTTTATATTACGACTTGGCAACTTGCTTCGAAAGTTTTTCTTTTTCAAACTTTTCTCCCTTGATGTACAAGTTAGCGAAGTTCTCAGCTTCCTTTACTCCCCCAACTTTTGTAGGACCGTACGCCGAGCACCTCGCCCGAATCCTGCGTGCAACACTATGATCTTAGGCCAGGGGTGCTTTCGTCATCTCGAGGATACTTCTGGAATGGAAACTCGTTTTCTTCTCCTGGACACAGCCACCAGCAAAGGTCTCTGAAGACACAACTGTGCGTACCCCTGGGATGTTCGACCCAGGAGATACCTCTGACCCCACCCGCCGAGCCACCTGTTTCTCTGGAAGCTTCGATGGTCACGATGCTGAACGCGCCACACCTGGCTCCCTCCACGTGCCTCGGCAACTCGCATTATGCACCCTCCTCAATGCCCCACTACGTATCACATCATCACGGAGGGTCCACGATCTTCCCGACGCAGCAATCTCCTTGCACGACGGAAGAGATACCTTCCTGGTGGGGAGGACCTAGCATGCAGCCGCCAAGCTCCCGCACCGAGGTGGCGCACCGCTTCCCACTGCAAGCACCAATAACCCTCAAGCAGTCGGATCTCCCTCTCGCGCAGTACCACTCCCAGCTCGCCGCGTTGCTCGGTGCCAAGACCGCGGTGCCCACGGGTACCCGCCGCTGCAGGCGCTGCCGCTGTCCCAATTGCCAGAGCCCCTGCGGCGGAGATGATCCCGGTTCGAAAAAACGCCTGCACGTTTGCCACGTACCTGGCTGTGCCAAGGTCTATGGCAAGACGTCGCACCTGAAAGCACACCTCCGCTGGCACAACGGTGAGCGCCCCTTCGTGTGCGGCTGGCTCTTCTGCGGGAAGAGTTTCACGCGCTCGGATGAGCTTCAGAGGCACGTGCGCACTCACACGGGCGAGAAGCGCTTTGCGTGCACCGAGTGCGAAAAGCGCTTCATGCGCAGCGACCACCTCGCCAAGCACTCCAAGACGCACCAGAAACGCAGTTTCAAGGTCGAGGGAGCTAAGAAGTAAACCAATGTAATACCGCACTCGTGTACACATTATTGGAGCCACTGGTCCGTGTTAACAAGAGCCAAGTGCCTCTGCCCTTCGAGGTTCGAGTTCCACACGTGCGGAACTTTAGAAAAAGTTTAATCTGTATAATAATTATTGTTTTTCTTGAGATACGACTTCGGGGTAAGTTTTTAGTTGGGAAAACTTCTTTAAAATTTTTTTTTTATTATTGCTCTTGCACCGACTTCGTGACAACTTTTACAAAGAAAATGCAACTTTTAACACTGCTTTAAAAACTCGCTGAAACTTCTTTTATACAAATAAAGTTCCTTCTTTTTATACATTTAATCGATGTTTTTCCACTGCCAATGCCGCTTTGTAAAATTTAACATACAGCCTACAGGTGTAATTTGAAGGATTTTGTGGATAACATGCAGGAGCAAAAGTTTACTTACTCTTTCCTTGTCGTGCGTGCCTTTTCCTTGTCGTGCCAATCGTACAAAACACTTCTATAGCCTAGGTTACCTTTGCCAACACGAGAGTCGACACTTGAAAACTTACTCTTTCCTTGTAGTGCGTGCCAATCGTACAAAACATTAAAGCTTCAATGTCATTGCAATGCACTCCTTGTTACCCTCGCCTGAGGAGAGGGTATTGCATTTGAGTCAGTTTGTCTGTCTGTCTGTTTGTCCACACAGAATAAATAAGATTTTCTCTGCAAGCGTTGATCCGATCAACAGGAAGTTTTCACCATAGGTGCAACTCCAACTGTGTATTTTTTAATGATAATTATGACGTCATAAGTCACGCGGTTCGGCCGCCATATTGGAAAAACAGAAATTGCACCTCTATATCTCCCAAAGCACTGAATAGAAAAAATTGAGAAATGGCTCATTGTAAAGAACTCTCCATGGGGAATAAAATGTGTTCATGATGATGTCATAGGTGCCTCCATTATGACGTCATAATTCGACAAGTACAAAACCTCATCCGATCAAGATGAAATTTCTTGAGAGTCCTGTCGGCAAAAATTGGTGGAGAAAAAGAATAATGATGACGTCATCTGTCACGTGGTTCGGTCGCCATCTTGGAAAAACTGAAAAAACTTGCACCTCTATATCTCTGACAGTGCAGCATAGAAAAAATTGAGACATGGCTCATTGTAAAGAACTCTCCATGGGGAATAAAATATGTTAATGATGATGTCATAGGTGCCTCCATTATGATGCCATAATTTGACAGGCACAAAACTTCATCCGATCAAGATAAAATTTCTTGAGCATAATCTAGGAATAAATTAGTTTAGATAAAACCAAATGATGACGTCATCGGTCACGTCGTTCGGGCGCCATATTTGTTTTAACACAAAAGCCTTAAAAACATTGAAAATAGATCCTGGTGAGGGTTTGCAATCTCTGCTCTTTTTATTGTTGTGGATTGTAATTGCGATGTTACCATTTTCTTCCCAGGGAAATAATTGGGAGATTAGTCGTGGTACGTTTGTAAGTTGTTGGCACACTATGACCTGCCCTTTTCTCAACGTACAGGAAGGGTCTTCGCACCCGTTCGACCTTCGGTGGAATATACTGCGTGTGGTTCGAGGACAACATAGTCCGTTGACGGTCGAAACGACAGTGGACATTTCTTATTCTTTAACGACCACAATTATTCCCACGTTCTTGTATGCTTGGCCGGGGGAAGTTTTTGCCCAAGTATTTCACGAACCGACTGGTCAGGCCTAATAGTGGACCAGTCGTTAGGGTAGGAATAGCTCACCTCCTCTTCGCGAAGGACACCGTGGGAACATTAAACTTGTCCAGTTTAATGTCCATCCGAGGGACGGCACACTCACTGATGGATCTCCCTGGCTGTTAAAAACCGGGATTAGAGTTTATATCTGGGTCGGGATTCAAATCCAGGCTAGATAGTACCTCTATAGCCTAGGTTACCTTTGCCAACACGAGAGTCGACACTTGAAAGTGTTAATTATTTTTTCCTTGCCCTGAGTCAAAACTGCTTCGGCAGCACACACTCACGTGTGACTACACACACACACACACACACACACACACACAAACATACACACACACACACACACACACACACACACACACACACACACACAAACACACACACACGTATACATACACATCCACACATATACACACACACACACACACGTACACAAACACGTACACACAAATACACACATATACACACGCATACACACACATACACACATACTGTTATGTGCTCCTCCCCAAACCCCCGTCACGGTGTACCTCCGAGCCCCGAGAGGGGTCACGGCAGAAAAATGTGTTATTCTGTATGTCAAAGATCAATGGTGAAACCACACCAATTGTTACCAACAAACAAGTATTGTATTAAGATCACACAAGAATAACAGCACAAAAACAATAGTAATCAATTGTACAACCAATATATATTTCCTATGATGGTACCATCAGGTTCGTACAATATAACTCACTGTGATCCAAGTCAGTGAAAAGAAGAACATTCCCAATGTCTCTATTCCGGCATCAAGCCAAAGTCGATCCGCTCCAGTAATCGTCAGAACGATGTCTAATCGGGACCAGAATCCCATTCGGATGGCAGTCACAGTCACGCTGCCAAAGCTGTGCAAAGGTGCCCTCAATGCGACTGGGAAATCACACCCTCGGCTATGGACGTTCCACGGCTCCCAATCGGCGAACCGCAGATTTCCCACTCAAAAGCCACGTTACACACACACACACCAGATTAACGTCTGAATGCGGTGACAATGGTTAAAGCGAGGTGAAAAGAGCGATGCGCAAATCCTGCGCGAGGTAAAAATGGCCGACGGCCCATTCTCATGCCGTAACGGCACTCCGATGATTCTCGTCGGAATCAACCGCAAAACCTGTCACGCAGGTTTATCTGTCACAGCGATAACAACTCTGTCGCAGGAATCCCTTTCCCAGGAAACCCAAAGTTCACACGTGACCCTCGTTCGCCAACGTTCGCTCAGGACCTTGAAGCAGCTCGGCTTCTTGTCCGACTCACTCGCTCCGCCTTCTCTTCCTCCTCTTCCTCTTCGTCGTCGTCCGGTTCCGGTTTCATTTAAAACATTAACTTTTTTACCTTTTGAAAATAGTAATCTCTATTTCCCTTAAACGACAACAATAATAGTACATGGAATCAAAAATGTTTACAGTGGATGAAAACCACAACAACGGAAGTGACGAATCGGTAACAATACACATACACACATATACACACACACATAAACACACATACACACACATAAACACACATAAACACACATACACACACACACACACACACACACACACACACATATATATATATACACACATAAACACACATATACACACATAAGCACACATATACACACATATACACACATACACACATACACACACATACACATACACATTCGACCCCAAATGACAACATTCCGAAGGACTCCCTTTTTCCAGGTTATTATGATTCCCATCCCTTCACCCATTCCGAAGGACTCCCTTTTTCCAGGTTATTATGATTCCCATCCCTTCACCCATTCCCAAGGACTCCCTTTCTCGGGCTATTGTGATCCCCCATTCCCATTCCCAAGAACTCCCTTTTTCCAGGTTATTATGATTCCCATCCCTTCACCCATTCCGAAGGACTCCCTTTTTCCAGGTTATTAGGATTTCCATCCCTTCACCCATTCCCAAGGACTCCCTTTTTCCAGGTTATTATGATTCCCATCCCTTCACCCATTCCCAAGGACTCCCTTTTTCCAGGTTATTATGATTCCCATCCCTTCACCCATTCCAAAGGACTCCCTTTTTCCAGGTTATTATGATTCCCATCCCTTCACCCATTCCCAAGGACTCCCTTTTTTAGGCTATTGTGATCCCCCATTCCCATTCCCAAGGACTACCTTTTTCCAGGTTATTATGATTCCCATCCCTTCACCAATTCCGAAGGACTCCCTTTTTCCAGGTTATTATGATTCCTATCCCTTCACCCATTCCGAAGGACTCCCCTTTTCCAGGTTATTATGATTCCTATTCCTTCACCCATTCCGAAGGACTCCCTTTTTCCAGGTTATTATGATTCCTATCCTTTCACCCATTCCCAAGGACTACCTTTTTCCAGGGTATTATGATTCCCATCCCTTCACCCATTCCAAAGGACTCCCTTTTTCCAGGTTATTATGATTCCCATCCCTTCACCCATTCCGAAGGACTCCCTTTTTCCAGGGTATTATGATTCCCATCCCTTCACCCATTCCGAAGGACTCCCTTTTTCCAGGTTATTATGATTCCCATCCCTTCACCCATTCCGAAGGACTCCCTTTTTCCAGGTTATTATGATTCCCATCCCTTCACCCATTCCAAAGGACTCCCTTTTTCCAGGTTATTATGATTCCCATCCCTTCACCCATTCCCAAGGACTACCTTTTTCCAGGGTATTATGATTCCCATCCCTTCACCCATTCCGAAGGACTCCCTTTTTCCAGGTTATTATGATTCCCATCCCTTCACCCATTCCGAAGGACTCCCTTTTTCCAGGTTATTATGATTTCTATTCCTTCTCCCATTCCGAAGGACTCCCTTTTTCCAGGTTATTATGATTCCTATCCCTTCACCCATTCCCAAGGACTACCTTTTTCCAGGTTATTATGATTCCTATTCCTTCTCCCATTCCCAAGGACTCCCTTTTTCCAGGTTATTATGATACCCATCCCTTCACCCATTCCGAAGGACTCCCTTTTTCCAGGTTATTATGATTCCCATCCCTTCACCCATTCCGAAGGACTCCCTTTTTCCAGGTTATTATGATTCCCATCCCTTCACCCATTCCGAAGGACTCCCTTTTTCCAGGCTATTATGATTCCCAGATTCCCAGCCCTTCACCCATTCCCAAGGACTTCCGTTTTCCAGGCTATTGTGATCTCCTCGCCCCTCCCCCCCCTCCTTTCCCTCGCCTATTTTTGTTTGTTGTCGGTTGGAATGTTCCTTTTCTGTTTCATCCCCACTTGCTCCTTCCTCTTCTTGCTGTGTTTGGTTCAGCTTGTGTGAAGCTTGTTCACCCCCACGTGTCCTTCTCCCTCTCCCCTTGATCTCACTCTCACTTGTACTCTGTTGTTGGTGTTCCCCCTTTTCCATTTTGTTCCCTTCCATTCTGTTTAAAGTGGATTGAGTCGAACATTTCCTTGTTCAGCAATTTCTTTTACCGTAATATGTTTCCAAACGTTTTCAAGTCAATTTTGGGGAAGTTTGCAGTCAGTTCCTTGGATATGGAAATTGAAAATGTGTTTGTTTCAGAACTGGTCGGGGGGTGGGGGGGGGGGGGTGGATATTGTAACGTTTGACGATGGGGTTTGTGAGTTGCCCTGGGGAAACCGGGCTTCGCCATCTTGATCAAAGAGCGTCTGCACGGGGTCGGAATCTAAACTCTTGTGCGGTGATTATACCTGCGGTAATATAACACTGTACGATGTTCTGAAGAGTAATAAAAATATACTTATATGTTCTGTTAGAACTCTCGCTTGGAATTTACACGCTGTTAATAGCGCGTGATTGAATTTCCTTCTACGTCACTTCCGCGTTTATCGTTACCCAGGCTACACCTAACCGTTCTGTGAGTCGCGTTTTCAGGTCCATCTCCTCACGAAGAGCGATATAAACCACGTTGGGACTGTGTTAGTGTGAATAAGATCCACTGGAGAGGCTGTTTCTATCTGGTAAGTCAACTAGAGCTGTAGTTATTGCCTGCATATGTTATGACCAAGGTTCATAAAATGGGAGCCCACACAAGGCAGGTGAAGGCTTCAAAAGTGCTTTACATTGGGTTTATTGCACATGTGAAATGGTCTCTGCGCAGCTCGTCAAGTAATTGTAAATTAACCAACATATACATTTATGGTGCCGTGAGGAGTGTGGTGGATGATCTGCGGCCATTAAAACCACAAAGCAAGACACCTGGTCACCTGAAATGAAGCCCATTGTATAAAAAGAAAGATACCACAGAGTTGTTGGTATTCTGACTTTGAGGGAGGCCTACATACGAGTACCATGGGCAAAAAAACCTGTGTGTGTGTGTGTGTGTAAAAAAAATGTATGTGTGTGTATATATATATATATATATATATATATATATATATATATAAAACACAGTTTGTGTGTGTGTGTGTGTGTGTGTGTGTGTGTGTGTGTGTGTGTGTGTGTGTGTGTGTGTGTGTGTGTGTGTGTGTGTGTGTGTGTGTGTGTGTAATGTTACCGGTAGACTCCTAAACGGAGAGGCTCACGTACTTGATATTTGGCACAAACATGGCCATTGAGCCTGGGAAGGACATGGTCGACCTAAAAATGTATTTCATAATATTTTTAAACCATATTTTTACCTCAGCACATTTCAGCGAGGAATATTATGACCGGAATGGCAGAGCAGCGCGCTGATTCGCTCAGAGCGATCACGTGATGTTCCTTGCCGCCATTAACTCAGTTACGCGTTCGCACGTATTTCAGAGCGAAAAGCGATTCCGTTTTTTCACATTTCAGCGAGGAATATTGCCATTCACACCACATAGGTTTTTTTCCCTTTCATCTTTAGATCCATATTTTTTGCCATAATGTAGCGCATTATGGCTCTCTCGAGCTCGAGTTAGCCAATCACCTGGGAGCATGAGGCCACGTTGGCCACGCCCACGACACGACGCAGAGTTACAATCGATCGCTCAGAGCGATCACGTGATGTTCCTTACTGCGCGATTGCGTTTTTTCACATTTCAGCGAGGAACATTGCCATTCACACCACATAGGTTTTTTTTTCTTTCATCTTAAGATCCATATTTTTTTTCAGCGAGGACTATTATACACGGAATCTGAATCTGTGGCAGAGCAGCGCGCTGATTCGATGATTCGCGCACCTTCCCCCCTCGCCCCCTCCCCCTCCCCTCCCCCCTCGCCCTCCCCCTCCCCCCCTCGCCTCCCCCCTCCCCCCTCCCACCCCTCTCCTCTCCCATCCCTCCCCTCCCCCCTCCCCCCTCTCCTCTCCTCCCCCTCCCCCTCTCCTCCCCTCCCCCCCTCTCCTCCCCTCCCTCCTCCCCCTCCCCCTCCCCCCTCTTCTCCCTCACGTTTATACACGGAATGCCGGGTACTTCCCCCCCCCTCTTCCCCCTCCCCCCCTCTCCAACCCTCCCCCCCTCTCCTCCCCTCCCCCCCGTTCCCCTCCCCTCCTCTTCCCCGCCCGGCAATGCCGGGTACTTCCCCCCCCTCTTCTCCCCTCCCCCCTCTCCTCCCCTCCCCCCCTCCCCTCCCCTTCTCTTCCCCCTCCCCTCCCCCCTCCCCTCCCATCCCCCATTCCCCCATCCCCCTCCCCCTCCACCCGATCGTTTCAACACTAGCATTTCAAATCATGGGATTTTAAACGAGCTGTGCATGCAGGAAACCCCTCAAACATCGCACAGCTGAAAGAATTCTGCATCGAGGAGTGGGCAAAAATTTCTCCAAGTCGATGTCAGAGACTGGTAGACATAAGAAACGCCTACTTGAGGTTGTTTCTGCCAAAGGCGGCAATACCATCTTTTAGAGCCAAGGGTCGACTTACTTTTTTCACATGCGAAATTTGCATTTATGTTTATTTAAATTATACAATGGACTACAAAATGTAAATGTTTCATATTTGTTATATTATATCACCTTTATCTATCAATATTGTTGAAATGAAGATCAAATAGCTGTATGTTGAAATATGTTGAAAAAGTCAAAACTTTACATGGGGTGAATGTACTTACTTTTTCACGTGACTGTATGTGCATGTGTTTGTTTCAAAAGCGTCCCTGGGGACTAACCATCCTCAAAGGATATTTTCCCTGACAAGGTAATGCTGTAGTTAACTCAGATATCCTGGCTGGAGGAGATGGTCATTCTTCATTAGCCAATGGGAACACTTATCTGAATGCTAAGTGCGTAGATGTGGGATTTGCAATTGCATAACAACAACAACAACATGCATTTTAAAGGCCATTTTCCCTACTAGAGCGGGGGTTAGCCTTGCGGTCCCCATCACAATCTTCTCCATTTTGCCCTATTTTCTGCATCTCTCCTTGTTAACCCCCTTGCCCGCATTTCTTCTACCACCATCTTTAGCCAAGTCTTTCTCGGTCTTCCCCGTCCTCTACTTCCTTCTACATTCATTTCCATCACTCTTCTCAACCAGTCACTTTCATCCTTCCTCAACACATGACCAAACCATCTCAACCTGTTCCTCTTCACAGCATCAATCACAGGCTCTATTCCCATCATCTTTCGCAATTCATCATTTGTCTTCCTCTCTCTCAACGATACTCCGCACATCTGTCGAACCATTCGCATTTCCAGCCTTTCCAACCTTCGTTGCTGCTCTACGTCCATTACCCATGTCTCGCTCCCATCAATCATAACACTTCTCACACATGCAGCATACACCTTTCCCTTCAGCTTCAACGACACTCCCCTCATCATCAGCACGCCACTCAGTTCCCGAAACTTCTTCCATGCACATCTCACTCCAGCAACCGTTGCCGAGTCTGATCCACCTTCTCCATTCAGCATGTCTCCGAGGTAGCAAAATGTTTTCACACCTTCCAGCTTCATGCCGTCTCCAAGATCCAACTCAACATTTCCTCCATCTGCAGCTCCCTCTGTGCACACCTTACATTTGAATGTAGCTGCCACACTGGTTAACGACCCTCTCAGGCCACTACATTTTTGATGAACCCATTCAGCGCACATTGTACATTGAATGGAGTTCACTCCGACACCCTTCCTACACACAGCACAGGGCCACTTCCCAGTTCTTTCCACCTCCCCACATGCTTTACCACTTGCCATCACCTTCGTCTTTCCGATATTCACCTTCAGACCTTTTGTCTCCATACATTCCTTCCACTTGTTCATCTTTTCCTTCAGTCCATCCATACTTTCCGCAATCAACACCAGATCATCTGCATACAACAACTCCCACGGTAAACCCTCCTTTACGTTCTGAGCCAGCACCTCCATCACAGCTACAAATAGTAGTGGACTTAGTACTGACCCCTGATGCACTCCCACCTTCACCTCAAACTCACCACTGTTCCCGTCCTTCATCCTTACAGCTGTGCACGCTCTTTTGTACATTGCCATCACTACTCTGATCAACCATTCCTCCACTCCTAACTTCCTCAATGCCCATGTCAATACTTTGCGTGGAACCCTATCGAATGCTTTCTCCAGATCAACAAACCCAAGAAACAACTTCTTCCTCTTCTCCATGTACTTCTCCTGCAACTGCCTCACAATGAAAAGCGCGTCTGTCGTTCCTCTTCCTGGCATAAATCCAAACTGCATTTCGTCGATCTTCACTTTCTTCCTTATCCTCCTCTCCAACACCCTTTCCAATACCTTCATTCCATGCTCCAATAACTTTATCGCTCGGTATGAGCCACACTCCAGAGGGTCACCTTTCCCCTTGTATAGAGGGACGAGTGTACTCAGTTCCCAAACCACTGGAATGCGGCCTTCTTTCACCACCAGATTACAGATCTCTGTCATTCTCTTCACACCCCAACTTCCTGCTGCCTTCAACATATCTCCCACAACTCCCGTCGACCCTCCCGCTTTTCTACCCTTCATTGCTTTTATCGCTTCCTCAACTTCCTTCTCAGTTATCTTCTCTGCCGGTCCTAAAACTGAGTTACTCTCTATGTTGCCATCCCATTCATTCTCTGTATTCAACAGCATTTCCATATATCTTTTCCATCTTCCTTTAATTCCATCTGGGTCGACAACGATTTGTCCCACTTCATCCTTCAAGCAACTCACCCCCATCACATCACACCTCTCTTTCGCTATCTGCTTTGCAATCCTGAATACTGCTTTCTGACCCTCTACCGAATCCAAGCGTTCTCCGAACATTTTCCGACATGCCTCATGCGCCTTTGCTACCTCTTTCTTTGCAGCCTTCCTGGCTGCCTTATAACTTTCATGCTCTGCTGTTTCTGCTCCCGTACCCTTTGCCTTCTGTCACTCCTTGAACTTCTTCCTCTTTTCGTCAATCCTCTTTCCAACTTCAACATCCCACCACCATGTTTCCGAGTGCCTCGGTGGTCCTTTTGTCCATCCACATACCTCACCAACGGCTCCCAACAGACTAGCTTTCATTGACATCCAACCACTTTCAATCTCAACCACATCATCCTCGACCCTACTCAGCCTCTCTTTTAATGCCTCCCTTCCTGTCACCTCTTTCAACCTCCACACCTTCATTCTCGGTTGGTACTTCACCCGCCGAGCTCCCCTCGCACCTTTCACCCTTATGTCGCAGACAACCAAGTGGTGCTCTGAAACAGCCTCCTCCCCCGGGATCACCTTTGTGTCCCGGAGGTGCTCCCTATCTCGCCTACGCACCATCAGGTAGTCAACGGTTGTCGTCGACCCACCTGACGTGTATGTAACAAGCTTATTATCCTCTTTCTGGAACTGAGTATTACAAATCAACAAATCAGCTCCATCAGCAAACTCCAAAATCCTTTCACCTTCTCCATTTCTCACACCATATCCGTAACCCCCATGAACTCCGTCAAAACCGTCCATACTCCTTCCCACATGTCCATTTAGGTCTCCTCCTACCACAACAACTTCCTCATCTTTCACGTTTTCCATCAGCTTCTCTATCGCACACCAGAACTTGTCCTTCTCTTCATCGCTTCGACCAACCTGCGGAGCATATCCCGAGATGACGTTCACCAAGAGCTTTCCAATCATCATTTTCACCATCATCAACCTATCACTCACTCTAGTCACACTCACCACACTGTCTACAAACTCCTCAGAAAACAGGACACCAACACCATTCACACCCTCCAGGCACCCTTGCCACATAAACTTGTATTTCTGTCCCTGCCTACCCTTCACCATTCTCACACCACTTCCCTTCCATCTCGTCTCTTGCACACAACATATGTCCACTCTTCTTCTGACCAATACTTCCACCACTTCTCCTGATCTCCCTGTCATTGTCCCAACATTCCATGTCCCAAACCTCAGAAACCGATCTCCACTTCGGGCTGTACCCTGCCCATATGTAGTTGTAATTGTCATGGTTCTCTTTTTGAGGCAATGTTTTTATGGCCGGATGCCCTTCCTGACGCCAACCCTCTTATTCGTCTCTTACGACACGCAGGGATATGGTGTACCTATTCTAATCCAGGGTACACACTGGGAAACGTTCAAAACATGGAAATTCTGAGGGTGGGGGGAGGGCGGCGTCAGCATCACGGCTGCGGTTTAAACATATTAAAATAATATTTCAACAAAACCATGAAAAACAATCTGGGAAAAGTCTCTAAGTGGGAACGTGGATTTGAGAAAGCCAGAGCAGAGGTGGAAGAAAAACGAGATATAGGGGGCGGGGCACAAGTCGAGACGAGGAGGAGAGCGAATAAGCACGTGTCCGGGAGGAGAGAAAGAATTAATATAGAATTTTGTTGTTGTTTATTTGTTTGTACTGTTTTCAAAACGCTGGACAAAGGGTAAGATGTTGCAATTGCATAACTTGATCAAAATTTGCTACGAGCAATATAATTAATTATACTGTAATGGCTAGATCTTACAAGTTGAGAGAAACTAAAGAATTAATTACATGTAAAATCTCAAATATAGTTTACTTATTGACCTGTAGCAAATGGGCGATGTTGGTGAAACATTGCAGAGATGTCATGTAAGAATGAATGCAGACAAAAGCGGCATGAAAAACCCAGATAAAACTATTGGTTGTCCACTAATTTCCCATCACTTTACTTCAGGATATTGTAAAGATTTGAGCTTCAATGTTCATTTTATAGAAAAAGATAAGCGGAAATGGCCAGAAAAAGGATAGGATGGAAGATAAAACAATCACACAATTCTGTGAGCATAAAGAACTTCTATGGATTAAATTATTTTTTTATTTTGTATACAAGATCGAGGCTCGTGTAAGAGCTAACATTGATCACAAAAAGACAAACTGACACATAAAACATAAAACATATGATAAAGGGAGCAGGAGACAAGATGGAGAGCAGGGACATCGGGAGATCTGTGGGAGGGGGAGGGCTTTGGGGGAGGAGGCATGGGAAGGGCGGGGGGCGGTGGGAGAAGTAAAAAAAACACTGCTCGGACTTCCAGGAAAGAAATCGGTATTTCAAAAAATGGAATCTGTGATGAATTGACGGGGGTAGAAAAGATCAAGGTTTTTTTTGTTTGTTTTGTATACAAGATCGAGGCTCGCGAAAGAGCTAACATTAACCACACAAAAAGTCAAACCGACACATAAAACATATAATAAGAGGAGCAGAAGACCAGATGGGGAGAGAGGGGGAAGGACACAAACACAACATTTGAGAGCAGGGATATCGAGAGAACTGTGGGAGGGAGAGGGCTTGGGAGGGGGGAAGGCATGGGAAGGGGGGGGGGGGGGGGGGGAGTGGGAGAGGTATAAAACATATGGACACTGCAAGGACTTCCTGGAAAGAAGTTGGAATTTCAAAAAAGTGTATCTGGGGTGAATTAGCGGGGGTAGAAAAGATCAAGGTTTTGGATGGGAGAAGATAAGAGATGGTGGTGAACAGCTGTTTTAAAGACCTGGAGGGAGGAGTGGGATTGAAGGGAGTGGGGGAGTTTGTTCCAGAGGCGGGAGAAAAGATGAATGAAAGAGTGAAGGTGAGCAGAGAGCCGAGATTTCGGCAGTTTAACCATAAGAGGGTGGCTGGCAGATCTTGTGCGACCTGTAGGAATATTTAGGGGGGACAAAGCACAGAGAGAGCTGGGGGAGCTAGGCCGGGGAGGAGTTGGTAGAAGACTTATAGATATTAATTATCTTATTGATATATTCGGTAGAATTAAGAACTGATTACGCTATAGATTAAATTAAAGAATTACTGATACATACATACAACTTCTTCTTCTCCCTCTCTTTCCTTTATAAGAGGTAAGGTCAGTGGACAACATAATGGACAAAACATAATTACCTCCACCACCAAAGGAGGATGGAGGTTAGGTTTTCACCCCTGTCTGTCTGTTTGTCTGTCTGTCTGTCTGTCTGTGAACGAGATATCTCAAAAAGTTGCGGATGGATTCGGACGAAATTTGCAGACATGTAGCGTATGTGCCAAGGACGAAATGATTAGATTTTTGTGAAGATCCGGATTCGGATCCGACTACTGGAAATTTTAAAAGTGATTCTTCCCCATTGAGTGATTGGGCCAAAAACAATACATAGCAGGATATCTGAAAAAGTTATGAACGGATTTGAACGAAACTTGGTAAAGAGTTTGGGTGTGTGATGAGGACTAATAAATTCGATTTTGGTGAAGATCTGAATATGGATTCGGATACGATAATTATTTAATTTTTAAGTGATTCTTCGCCATTGGGAGATCGGGCGAAAAGCGACACACAGCACGATATTTAAAAAAGTTATGGACGAGTTATGACTAAACTAGTTGGACGAGTTGGTTATATGACAAGCAGAAGCCGATTAGATTTTCGTTCAGGTCCGAATCCAGATCAACCCTATTAGTGGGATACAAAACAAACTTCAGCCTGGTGGAGGTATGCGCTCTACCGAGTGCCGTTCTAGTTGCTTCTGTTTTTAACACCTTGGCACGAGACTCTGAGAGACACAGAGTGCATAATTACTCCCGTCAGGGAGTAATGCATTCGATCGTGTCCGTGTGTGTGTGTGTGCGTGTGTGTGTGTGCGTGTGTGTGTTCGGGTGTTTGTGAACAAGATATCTGGAAAAGTTCAGAACGGATGTGGATGAAAGTTGGTGGGATGATTGCCCTTGGGATAAGGAAGAATTGATTAGTTTTTGGTGAAGCTCAGGATATTATTCCGGATCCAGGAATTTTTTGGGAAATTTTTTTGGGAAAGATTTTTTCTGTTTTAGTGCATTAAAGCTTTTATTCTTATTCTTAAATGATGTTTTTCTCCTCTAATTCCGAGATATATGAAAATAAATTCTCTGACAGTTAGGGCTTACTTTCTTTTTCATTTATTGTTTTGGGGAGAGTGGATGTTAAACAAAACGTATTATTCCAACTAAACCCACGGCGGGAGTATGCGCTCTACTGAGTGGCGTTCTAGTTATGGATGTAAACGTCCAGTTACAGACACACCACAACAAACCGTAAATGATTGGTTAGATCTTAACAAATCAAATATCTCTACATTACTTAACAGCAGTGGAATTAAAATCAATGCTTTTTAAAAAAAGACACCTGAAAGAAGTTTATCAAATCGTTCACAGATTAATGGAAGAGGACGATCAAGAGGAACTCCCAATCCAACTCATGGCAGCAATTCTCGACATGATTGACCATAAAATGTACAAATAGAAACCTAAATAAGTTAATCGTAGAAAAGACAATGACATCATCAAAATAATGTTTGAAAACAATGGGGTAGAAATGATCAATATCGGGAAAATAGTCCAACAGAAGGAAGTTTGGGGTAAACTTCCAGAAACAATACAACAGAAGGGGGACACGAGGGTTGTGTACACTTTGGGAAATGTAATTCGGGAAAAAAATCTTCAACTATAAAGAAACTGTACAATCCATAGACGTCGAGGAACGTTTAAATAACATGCATCATTGTAATTGTGAACATTCCGTTATGTACATTACTTACAAAAGGACCAAATTATCAAGAAAACAAAAGGATTAACTGGAATAAAGCAATGGGACATACAATGATAGGACTGAGGGAATGGATGAGAGAACAAATTGATAAACATAAAGTACCAAACACACAATGGATTGTGGTTGGTTGGAGGAGGTATAGAAACATGTGAAAAGGAGAGTTGTTGATTTGAAAAGGATAGTTCGAATCAGACTGGATATTGTACTGAAGTACGAAAAAGAAAAGAAGGCATTGCTAATTGAGGTTTCATTTTCCACCGATTTTGGCCTAAACAACATCGAAGTCAAGAAAATGACTGAATACCAAGACATCAAAAATGAAGTGAAAAAATCTTGGGAGCTGAATAGCTCCGAATGTGTACCGGTGATAATTGGAGGAATGGGAATGATGAAGAAGAACCTCACAAGACCTTAAAAACCATCGCTGGGAGTATTAATACAAACTAACTGCAGTTGGAAGCTGTCTGGGGCTCTGTGACGATGCTCAAAAGAACTGTCAGAAGAAACGTTTGAGAACAAGAAAACTTCACATCTGGTCCATGAGTCGTCGTCACCCACCACCCCTCTCCTCCCCCCAAATTACCATAACGGAGGAGGATTTCTGAAACCCGCATGTAGAACAACATACATGCACACACACACGCACACACACACACACACACGGCAGTGCTCTGATCCATGCATGTGGGGTCTCAGCCCAGTGTCACCTTTGTTGGCCTGATGGAATTTACTGCGACCACCGAAGACACATCGACATGTCATGATACAAAGAAATGCATGGACACTTGGAGGTGATTCGTTAATTGATTCATATCTTGTGGATTGAAAAAGAAACGATGGAGGATTTCCTTCCTACAGTTACGTCATGGGTCGGAAGTTGCGGAAAGAAAGGATGGTTGAGCAAAACGACTTTCACTTGCTAAATTAGTTAATTTGAAAAAAGTTGAAAAAAGCCTCATCACCACATTTTTTGACGCCAAAGTATGGCTTAAGGTGAACGCGAGTACATGGTGTTTGTGTTCCCATTTACATCTGCTCTTCCATGAGTCCTCGATATGGAATTGATTTTTAAAATCATTAAAAAGGTCCATGAAACGTCAATGGAGTGTGGCCATGAGTCGTTTTCCCTTGGCACAAAAAGCCGGAATAGACGCAAAGTTGTGGATGTAGCGAATGAATCCGAACGGCATGGCTACGGATCCCGTGGTTAGCTACTTGGCTCAATCAATAGGACGTTATTGCCTGCCAACCACCATTAGTGCTGCCTTCACTGGACTGAATCTAACACCACCCCCCGGGGCTGGACTGGACGTCGCATTAGGATCGTGTGGCACCACTTGCTCAGCAGATAAATAACCCCAACGATGCATCTTGATCTGAACCGTATCTTCAAAAGGTCAAACGGTCTTTTATTGGTTTTCCTGGTCGTGTGTTCAACTTTCAGCCTCCAGGAAAACACAACAAACAGCGCTAATTTAAGAAAACACCCACGGGCTGTTTGAGACAACAAACGATCTTGGCGTAGAAACCTTAACAATTTCATCAAGACCACAGTTTGCATTCTGGTATATGAATACATTCATCAAGCAAGTTATTTCACAGCTTGGTTTTGCTTGGTATGAAACATTTGTAGCTGCCAGAACAATTTGAACAAGGGCAGGAAAACAACGTCGTGGTTCCAAACATTTAAAAAAATTCCAAGGGACTCAATGTCGATGTTTGAGAGCACTGTAATTCTCCTCCCAGATATTATACACATGTTTTGATGCCATACCCCATGGCCTACACCACACATTGTAAATTTGAACACAAGAGTTATACGTACCAATCAATAGCGACTGTGGATCGCCAAGGTAAAGATCTTCCACTGATCAGTAGCCCTTTGCATTTGGCAAAATTCTATCACGGTTTCACAAACTCCTTTTACTCCTAACTCTGTGTTGCTTGGTATTCATAGATATTGGTATTCATATAATACTTACCCCGCACAGTCAACTTGGTGTGAGCCGACTCTTCTGTTTGTTTTTTTTAAGGCTTTTTTTCTTTTATCCAATATGGCCACCAGACCATGCGTGAGATTACATCATAAATTTACATTCCGTAACATAATTGGTGCGTAAATCCCGCTCAATAAATTTCAAACTGATCAGACTAAGCGTTATCCCTATCGAATTATGACGCCATAATTAAGACACCAATGGCGTTATTGTTAACGACATTTATTCCCCATGCGGAGTTCTTTACAATGACCCACGTTTCAATTTTTTCAATGGAGCGGTTTCCGAGATAGAGAGGTGCAACATTTTTCAGATTTTTCCAAGATGGCACCTGTACCACGTGACCTATGACATCATAACTATCATTAAAATTTTTACAGGAGACGCTTCTATGATGAAAATGTCATGTCCATCAGACCAACAATTGCAGAGAATTTTTTTTTTCATACTGATTGGATCAAGCGTTGAACTTGTCGAATTATGACGTCATAAGGAAGGCACTGATGACATCATCATTAACATATCTTATCCTCATGGAGAGTACTTGAAAATGAGCATTGTCTCAATTTTTTCCACGTAGTGGTTTCAGAGATATAGAGGTGCAAGGTTTTTCCAAGATGGCGTCCATACTACGTGACCTATGACGTCATAATCATGAATGAAAAAATATACATGCAAAGGCGCTCCAATGGCGAAAATGTTGTGTCAATCGGCCCAACAGTTGCCGAGAATAATGAGTTTTTAAAATGCAGACACACGTACGTATGTACATACGCCACACGTACACACGCACACGATCGCTTAGCCCCACTTTTGCTTCGCGAGTGCAGGGTAATAAGACCTAAATACCAGACAAAAGTCATTAAAGACTGCCGATCCAAGTGGGAATTGTATCGATATAAAGAGAAAATGCAGATTATCCACGGATTTCACCCCGAGTTCATCGAGATGGGTACGACAATTAAACTCAACTAGGGCATGCCCGTACTATATCTATATCTAAAATTATATCCCCCCCCCTCTATTTACATGAAATGGTTTGGTCCAAAGCGAACGGCTTGCGAGTACGGTGACAATCCCCCCCCTCTATT
This sequence comes from Myxine glutinosa, assembly GCF_964187855.1. Taxonomy (NCBI): domain Eukaryota; kingdom Metazoa; phylum Chordata; class Myxini; order Myxiniformes; family Myxinidae; genus Myxine; species Myxine glutinosa. The sequence continues at coordinate 62,218,324 of NC_136267.1, forward strand.
TACATGAAATGGTTTGGTCCAAAGCGAACGGCTTGCGGAGTTTGGTAAAGAAATCGCCATCGCGTGCACAAACGCGCAGGAAAGCGAATGAATCGCAAATTAGTTTTAATTAGTTTTAAAACATAGTTTAACGGCAACATAGTTTTCCAACGTGAAATAAATGAATACGCTCTCAAATGTGCCGTCCGAGGCAGAGTCTGTTCGCCACGTTCGGCACACGTGATAGCTCGCTGCTCTCTGATTGGTTGAATCGTTTTTTGGACATAGCTCGGTAACTACTTCTCCGATTAATATGAAACCTTGAAAAGGCACATCCTCGGGTCCCCAGCAATATACCTGGCAAGTTTAAAGTATATCGGACCCGTGGTTGTCGAGAAACAGCGGTCACAGACATACAGACATACAAACATACAAACATACAAACATACACACAGAGATTACTGGAATTATAGATAGATGTCATATGGTAATTATCTTCTCTGTTCTGCCTTCACGATCCGCAACATGTCCTTCTCCGCTCACTAACCTGGGCTTAACGGTAAAGGTGGCTGGCTTAAGATCTTAGGTTCCTGAGTTTGAGCCCCTGGAAACAGGGGGCACTGCATCAGTAGCACATGCACACTCCCAGTAATGATGCAACCAGCAGCCACAGACTGAATACAGAATGATAAAATCTTCTCAAGGTCATCAAAACGATTACCAGCTTACTGGGAAGAATGAGCCATTCAAGTGTCCTGTTCCTTATCGAATGGCATATCGAGTGGCAACCCGTCCAGGATTGTGCCCGCAAGCCAGGTAAAAACTGCCTGGCAGCTCTATGTGCATCTGAAGACGCAAAAGGAGTGCTTCTTCTTCTTCCCTATCTATCACTCTGCCCTATTATACTCCAGCCTTCTCTCCACTGTGATTCTCCCAAAGCTTTGAAGAGCCCTCCCATGATATGCTTTCACCAAGTGGAAGTACTGATCTAGAAACGATGTCATCCTTGTTTATCTTAGGTATGGTATTGGGCTGGTAGGATAGCTGAGGGGTATGTGCACTCACCTTTGAGCTGTCCAAAATGCGTTTGAATTTAAACCCACTTATAACGTCTCACCCAGGTGATACGTAAAGTGCCTTCAGAAAGTATTCACACCCCTTGGCTTTTTCATATTTTCTTTTGTTACAGTCTGAATAAAAAATGGATTAAAGTGAGATTTTTTTTTGGCATTGATCTACACATAATACGCCATAATGTCAAAGCGGATTTTTATTTTGTTCAAATCAATTCAAAATGAAAAGCTGAAATGTCTTGAGTTAATAAGTATTCAACCCCTTTGCTATGACACTCCAAATAGAGCTCAGGTGCATCCAATTTAATTTGATCATCCTTGAGATGTCTCCACAACTTGATTGGAGTCCACCTGTGGTCAATTCAATTGATTGGACATGATTTAAAAGAAACACACTTTTCTTCTGTATATATAAGGTCCCACAGTTGACAGTCCATGTCAGAGCAGAAACTCTACCATCCATAGAACTCTGAGTTAGAATTGTGAGGAGGCATAGATCTGGTATAAAACGTATAAAACCAAAGGTATAAAACAATTTATAGAGCGTTGAAGGTTCCCAAGAGCACATTGAGCTCCGTCATCAGGGAATGGAAAGGATATGGAACGACCAAGACTCTTCCAAGAGCTGGCCGTACGACCAAACTGAGCAACCGGGCAAGAAAGACCTTGGTCAGGGAGGTGACCAAGAACCCAATGACCACTGTGACAGAACTAGAAGGTATTCATAGAATACTTACCCGGCGCAGTCGACTTGTTGTGAGCCAACTCTTCTGTTTTTGAACATTTTTTTTCTTTGATCCAATATGGCTGCCAGACCACGTGAGCGATGACATATGGCTGGCTTAAGATCTTAGGTTCTCGATTTCTAATATAATTGAAAACGAATGGCTCTAATTTATCTTACTATAATTCATCAAATGTCCGTCCGTCTGTCTGTCCGTCCGTTCGAAGGTACCGCAAAAACGGCTGAACCGATCGCAACGATATTTTGGGTGGGTAATCCTGGGATCTCCTGGAGTAAAATAGGCTATATTGTTTTTCCAATTTCAGCATTGGCCTCCAGCATTTTCAGGTTTGGACTCCAGCATAACGTTATTTTCCCGGGTGCCGCACAAACGGCTGCACCGATCGCTGCACAGCTGCACCGATCAGACTCGGTGCCCTCGGAGAAAGACCTTTTATAAGGACATGGGTTGAAACCCTGCTTGAGAGAATGCCAACCCCCTCCCCGCCGTCACGGTCGTGTCTCCAACTCACAATCCCACGAGATATGCGGAAAGGACGACCCAAAACCAATTATCTTCTTTTTGATTCGTATATAAACATCATTAAAAGTAAACAAGTGTTACGCCTAGGTCCCCCGTCGGGGAAGTGATGTGAGTTGACAAAGTGTAACACGCAGAAAACATGCTATGATATGATATTTCGCTCACAAGGGTCAGACAAACATGGAGGTGGCCATCTTGGATTTTGACGTGGCGACCCAATTTTCAATAGCGTTCTTCATTATGCCTAGATACACCCACACACCAGATTAGAAGTTAGTAGTTCGTTTATTTTTCAAGATATTTCGCTCACAAGGTTCAGACATATATATGGTGGCGGCCGTCCTGGATTTTGACGTGGCGACCCACTTCACAATAGCGGTCTTCCTTATGCCGAGATACACCCACACACCAAATTAGAAGTTGGTACTTCGCTTATCTTTCAAGATATTCTTCTCACAAGATTCAGACATACATGGCGGCGGCCATCTTGGATTTTGACGTGGCGACCCAATTTTAAACAGCGTTCTTCCGTGTGCCTAGATACACCCACACACCAGATTAGAAGTTGGTACTTCGCTTATTTTTCGAGATATTTCGCTCACAAGGTTCAGACATATATATGGTGGCGGCCATCTTGGATTTTTACGTGGCGACCCAATTTTCAATAGCGTTCTTCCTTATGGCGAGATACACCCACACACCAAATTAGAAGTTGGTACTTCGCTTATTTTTCAAGATATTCATCTCACAAGGTTCAGACATACATGGCGGCGGCCATCTTGGATTTTGACGTGGCCACCCAATTTTCAAGAACGTTCTTCCTTATGGCGAGATACACCCACACAACAAATTAGAAGTTGGTACTTCGCTTATTTTTCAAGATATTCATCTCACAAGTGTTGGACATACATCGTGGCGGCCATCTTGGATTTTGACGTGGCGACCCAATTTTCAATAGCGTTCGTCCTTATGCCGAGATACACCCAAACACCAGATTAGAATTTGGTACGTCGCTTATTTTTCAAGATATTCATCTCACAAGGTTCAGACATACATGGCGGTGGTCATCTTGGATTTTGACGTGGCGACCCAATTTTCAACAGCGTTCTTCCTTATGCCTAGATACACCCACACACCAGATTAGAAGTTGGTACTTCGCTTATTTTTCAAGATATGTAGGTTACAAGTTTCAGACATACATGGCATCAGACATACATGGCGGCGGCCATCTTGGATTTTGACGTGGCGACCCAATTTTAAACAGCGTTCTTGCTTGTGCCTAGATACACCCACACACCAGATTAGAAGTTGGTACTTCGCTTATTTTTCAAGATATTTCGCTCACAATGTTCAGACATATATATGGTGGCGGCCATCTTGGATTTTGACGTGGTGACCCAACTTTCAATAGCGTTCTTCCTTATGCCGAGATACACCCACACACCAAATTAGAAGTTGGTACTTTGCTTATTTTTCAAGATATTCATCTCACAAGTTTCAGACATACATGGCGGCGGCCATCTTGGCTTTTGACGTGGCGACCCGATTTTAAACAGCGTTCTTCCATGTGCCTAGATACACCCACCCACCAGATTAGACGTTGGTACTTCGCTTATTTTCGAGATATTTCGCTCACAAGTTTCAGACATATATATGGTGGTGGCCATCTTGGATTTTGACGTGGCGACCCAATTTTCAAAAACGTTCTTCCTTATGCCTAGATACACCCACACACCAGATTAGAAGTTGGTACTTCGCTTATTTTTCAAGATATTCATCTCACAAGGTTCAGACATACATGGCGGCGGCCATCTTGGATTTTGACGTGGCGACCCAATTTTCAATAGCGTTCTTCCTTATGCCTAGATACACCCACACACCAGATTAGAAGTTGGTACTTCGCTTATTTTTCAAGATATGCAGGTTACAATGTTCAGACATACATGGCATCAGACATACATGGCGGCGGCCATCTTGGATTTTGACGTGGGTTGCACCCACACACCAAATTCGAATGCGGTCCTTCGCTTACGCACGCACGCATGCCGCACGCACACACGCACGCATGCCCGCACGCACGGACGGACACACGGACGGAGGGGAAAGCCATAGTCCCCCTTTTGCTCCGCTGAGCGACGGGGGACAATAATGACTCGGTCAAAGTTCAAATGACGTGAGTTTAATTTCTACATGAGAGAATTCCACATAGCTATTTGGGCGGTGTATACGCTAACAGATCGCTTTCTCCATCGATCTTGCCAAGGCCGTAACACCTATCGGCTCAAAAGCCTTTTAACTTTTGACTTGGTAGTTTTCACAATGAAGGAAACATTAACAATGTTGTTAAAAGTTTATTTTGTGATTATTTTTTGATTGGAGTTATGTTGTTTGGAATGAAAAAAGAGATATCGAGTTCAAGTAAATGACGACATGCCGTGATGGTTTCTACTTCTAAACGTGAACTTCGCAGATCGCCATATGCAGATTCACCACGGACCCACGATTGATGTTTCTATACGTGAACATACCCGTTTGTTTGCGAACGGGTACGTTTTTCATGGAAGTCCTTCACGTTGCTGCCCATGTCTGACGTGCGACTGAGGGTGCTAGAGGAATGTGGAATTTATTGGTTTCATGCTTTAGCATTTGCTGTATCTGCATTGCCTGTTTGCTTCTGGCCTCCCACCCATGCGTAGCACGGGTATCTCACTAGTATTCTCTAATATAATTGTTTCATAGATCACGCCCAATACATTTTAAACTGATCAGACTAAGCGTTGTCCCTGTCGAATTATGACGTCATAATTATGGCACCAATGATGTCATCGTTAACAACACCTATTCCCCATATAGAGTTCTTTACAATGAGCCATGTTTCAATTTTTTCCATGCAGTGGTTTTGGAGATATAGAGGTGCAGCATTTTAAGGTTTTTTCCAAGATGGCGCCTGTACCCCATGACGTTTGACGTCATAATACTCGTTAAAATGTTCTACAGGAGGAGGCTCTCCTATGGTGAAAATTTCATGTCAATCGGACCAACAGTTGCTGAGTAAATGAATTTTTAAAATGCAGACACGTACGGCACACGTATGTACGTACATGAATGCTTAACCCCGCTTTTCGCTTCACGAACGCAGGGTAATTACAGAGTTCCTTGGCTGAGATGGGAGTACCTGACAGAACGACAACAGTCTCTTCAGCCCTTCACAATTCGAGGCTTTATGGGAGAGAGGCCAGACGGAAGCCACTCCTGAGTAAAAGGCACAGGACAGTATGCCTGGAGTTTGCAAAAAGGCACGTGAAAGACTCTGAGAGCATGAGGCAAATATTCTGTGGTCTGATGAGATGGATATTGAACTCTTTGGCCTGAATGCAAAGTGCTATGTCTGGCAGACACCGAGCACAGCTCATCACCCATCTAACACCATCCCTACCGTGAAGCATGGTGGTGGCAACATCATGCTGTGGGGATGCTTTTCAGTGGACTGGGAGACATAACAATAATAAGGTGGATATATGAAAGAGAGTTAAATATTGCACTATTACAATGAGGTAATTACCTTAATGAAGAAATAATATACATTGAAGTAAAAGTGCCCTCTTACTTTGGAGAACGGGAAGAAAGGGGGAGAGGGAGGACAGAGAGTTAGGGTGGGAGATTGAGGCTTTGGGGAGGGGGTTGAGTATTTGCTTTGGAGTTGGGGGGGGAGGGAGGTTGAGGACTTGGCATGAGCAGGGAGTTTGAAGACTTGGAATGAGGAGCAGATTGAAGCCTTAGGGTTGTGGGGAGGGGGGAGGTTGTGGGGGATGTGGGAGGGTTTAAGGACTTGGGGTTGGGAGGGGGGGGGGGGGGAGGTTGAAGACTTGAGTTCACATTTTACATTACTAGTGAGATACCCGTGCCACACACGGGTGGGAGGCCAGAAGCAAATAGGCAATGCAGATACGGCGAATGCTAAAGCATGAAACCAATAAATTCCACATGTCTGTAGCACCCTCAGTCGCAGGTCAGACATGGACAACAAGTTCGTGAAGGACATCCATGAAAAACGTACCCGTTCACAAACAAACGGGCACGTTCACATATAGAAACATCGATCATGGGTCCGTGGCGAATCTGCATATGGCGATCCGCGAAGTTCACGTTTAGAAGTAGAAACCATCATGGCATGTCATCATTTACTTGAACTTGATATCTCTTTTTTTCTTTCCAAACAATATAACGCCAATCACAAATTAATCACAAAATAAACTTTTAACAACATTGTTAATGTTTCCTTCATTGTAAAAACTACCAAGTCAACAGTTAAAAGGATCTTGAGCCAATAGGGGTTACGGCCTCGGCAAGATCGATGGAGACAGCGATCTGTTAGCGTATACACTGCCCAAATAGCTATGTGGAATTCTCTCATGTAGAGATTAAACTGACGTCGTTTGAACTTTGGCCGAGGTCATTATTTACTTTTAATGATGTTTATATACGAATAAAAAGAAGATAATTTGTTTTGGGTCATCCTTTCCGCATATCTTGTTGGATTGTGAGTTGGAGAGACGACCGTGATGGTGGGGAGGGGGTTGGCATTCTCTCAAGCAGGGATTCAACCCATGTCCTTATAAAAGGTCTTTGTCCGAGGTTACCGAGTCCGATCGGTGCAGCCAATCGGTGCAGCCGTTTGTGCGGCACCCGGGAAAATAACGTTATGCTGGAGTCCAAACATGAAAATGCTGGGGGCCAAAGCTGAAATTGGAAAAAACAATATACCCTATTTTACTCCAGGAGATCCCAGGATTACCCACCCAAATTATCGTTGCGATCGGTTCAGCCGTTTTTGTGGTACCTTCGAACGGACAGACAGACAGACAGACAGACGGATGGACATTTGGTGAATTATAGTAAGATGTGGAAGTTCTGTGGGTACCTAATGACAGTAATATAATAATTGAGCAACAAAAGTGAATGCTACCTCTGACAAACATGCGTTTGCATGTTATCTTTTATTCCAGGTGGGATAATGTGCTGTGTTTCCAGACGACACATTGCAAACCTTGTGTAAATATAAGGAGGGAACATCCCCGCAATGTCTGAAGAAGACCAAAACTCTCAGCTAAGTGACAATGCCGCGAGATGTGACATTGAGAATGAGGCTGGCATTTTCAGAGCTTCAGATAAAGATAAAAGAGAGAATGAAAAACGGGAAGAGGTGGATGAAGAAATAAAGTGTGCTCCACTCACACTATTAACAGAGGTATGACATCACAATCATCAAGGTGATTTAACCTAAAAGGTAAAAGTACCACACCTCAGCCCGAAATGGTAAAATATTGTATGTAGTTGAGGGACATTGAAAATATATTGGTCATTTTCCATTTGTCCATCACCTGCCATTCAATAAAAGACAATCTATGTGAATAATACGACACTGTCTGTCCGGTTTTCTAACTCTCATCATTTTGTGCAGCATCACTAAACTTCCATAAAGCGTAATTAAGAGTCTTGCAATCCTGCCTTCATCATGAATGAATGATCGTTTTTAGGCCATTTTCCCCGCTAGAGCAGGGGTTAGCCTTGCGGGCCCCATGACAATCATGGTTCCTTGTTTGAGGCTATTTTTTTTGGCCGGATGCCCTTACTGACACCAACCCTCTTGCGATGTACAGGGATACTGTGTACCTAATCTAAATCGGGGTACACACCATCCTCGCAAGATCATTCATCCTCGCAAGCTGGTACTCAATTTCCGGACCTCGGAAGGATGGTCAGGCTGAGTCAACCCCACTGGCGTTAATTCAGTGATCGACCGGGATTCAAACTCCGGATCCTAGGATCCCAAGCCGCACCCTAACCGCTAAGCCAACACCAGGCTCCTGCCTGCCTATATCATCTACTGTAAATTTACATCCAACTCCTATTATTCCGCTTGGCCCAGTCAAAGTAGACTTTTGTCATAGTGCTCACTATGTGGGATGATTCACAGCATTATGGTGGGGGCTTCATGCCCAATGTCACAGTATTGTCATCATCTTCCCGTCCTTTCAAACCCTAATCTACCCCATCACCTGTTCTTGTCAGGTATATCCACTAGTTACCCCGCACACGCAAAGCAAAGCTTGGTTAAGCAATGGGTTCATGTCCGTCTGTCTGTCTGTCTGTCTTATCAGTTTATGATGGTGGAACGACGTATTTAAATGAAATGTTGTATTTTGAACATGAATTGAAACATGATTAGGAAGACAAGTCTATTGGTTTACCGTACCATGGCTCGAAATTTGTCCTGACCGCACATGCGCAGATAGGAGTGAGATCATATTTTTACTCTGTCTGCCTGTCTGGCAGTCAAACAAAACTGAAAATAATTAAAAACAGGAAACTGTGTTTAAGGACGTCATAAAGGACACACACAACAGGCACGAATAGCTAATGTACTGTAATGCATTAGATAGGGTGATGTAATAGCCACTGCAGAAAATGGCTCTAAAACCAGAATAAATTTCTTTATGTGTCTTTTACAATCTTCATTTTATCTAAATTTAATTGTATTCTTGAAGATTGTAGAACACAAATCGCTTTTTAATACTTTCAAAAATCTCAATTCAATTTCAATGGGGGTGGTGTATAAGAGTGGTGTTCTTCTGGACTACTTCAATAACACTAAACTTTCGATAAAACCGTTAAAATCATTATTTTATTAAGATTGAAGCAACACTGCATGGTGTATCATGTTCTATTAACTCTCTAGTTACCCTCGCCAGAGGAGAGGGTATTGCATTTGAGTCTGTTTGTCTGTCTGTCTGTCTGTCTGTCTGTTTGTCCTCACAGAATAAATAAGATTTTCTCTGCAACTGTTGGTCCGATTTACAGGAAATTTTCACCATAGGTGCACATCCACTTGTAGAATTGAAAAAATAATTGTGACGTCATAAGTCACGTGGTATGGGCACCATATTGGAAAAACCGAAAAACTTTGCACTTCGTTATCTCCGAAAGCGCTTCATATAAAAATTGAGACATGGCTCATTGTAAAGAACTCTCCATGGGAAATAACATGTGAATGATGATGTCATAGGTAGTAGCTCCATTACGACCATAATTCGAAAGGTACAAAACTTCATCGATTAAGATGAAATTTCTTGAGCATAATCTAGGAATAAATTAGTTTAGAAAACAAATAATGATGACGTCATTGGTCACGTGGTTCGGCCGCTATATTTGTTTTAACACAAAAGCCTTAAAAACCACTGAAAATACATTCTGACGAGGGTTTGCAATCTCTGATTGCTCTTTTTCTTGTTATCCTTATTGTCAAGGTCACCCAAAATGTGAAATCTGGGGGGTCCAGTTTTCATTACTTGCCGGAAAAGATTCCGGCAAGTATGTTGGTTGGTTGGTCTGTCTGTTTGTTACTTGCCGGAAAAGATTCCGGCCAGTATGTTGATCGGTTGGTTTGTCTGTCTGTTTGTCTGTCTGTTTGTCCGTCTGTCTGTCGCTCTGTGAGCAGCACAACATCTACACCGTTGCACGTAGAATCGCCAAACTTTACACACATATTTGTCTTGCCCTGGAATAGACTGTGCCCAATTGATGACGTCATTGGTCACGTGGTTCGGCCGCCATCTTGGAAAAACCGAAAAAACTTGCACCTCTATATCTCCAAAAGTGCTGAATATAAAACATTGAGACATGGCTCATTGTAAAGAACTCTCCATGGGGAATAAAATATGTTAATGATGATGTAATTGGTGCCTCCATTATGACGACATAATTCGACAACTACAAAACTTCATCCGATCAAGATGAAATTTCTTGAGCATCATCAAGGAATAAATTAGTTTAGAAAACAAATAATGATGATGTCATCGGTCACGTGGTTCGGCCACCATATTTGTCCAAAATGGCCGATCAAAAAGTACCCTCTGGCAAGTCCTCGGTCTCTGACCGATTTTTAATCTCTCTGTTTGTCTGTCTGTTTGTCTGTCTGTCTGTTTTTTCTGTCTGTTTGTGCGCAATACTACGTCTACACTGTTGCACATAGAATCGCCATACTTTACACACATATTTGTCTTGCCCTGGAATAGACTGTGCCCAATTTTTAACTCTCTAGGCCCAAGGCCTCCATTATGACGTCATAATTAGATAATTCGACAAGTATAAAACTTCATCCAATCAAGATGCAATTTCTTGAACGCCATGTCGGCATAAACTGGTGGAGGAAAAAAAATAATGATGATGTCATCGGTCACGTGGTTCGGCCACCATCTTGGAAAAACGAAAAGACTTTGCACCTCCATATCTCCGAAAGTGCTGAATAGAAAAATTGCGACATGGCTCATTGTAAAGAACTCTCCATGGGGAATAAAATATGTTGATGATGATGTCATAGTTGCATCCATTATGACGTTATAATTCGACAAGTACAAAACTTCATCCGATCAAGATGAAATTTCTTGAGCATAATCTAGGAATAAATTAGTTTGGAAAACAAATAATGATGACGTCATCGGTCACGTGGTTCGGCCGCCATATTTGTCCAAAATGGCCGATAAAAAAGTACATTCCGGCAAGTTCTCGGTCTCTGACGGATTTTTCATTTGTTTGTCTGTTTGTTTGTCTGTTTGTCCGCACAGAATAAATATGATTTTCTCTGCAACCATTTTCCAATTGACAAGAAATTTTCACCATAGTTGCAAATCCACCTGTATAATTTTTTAATGATAATTATGACGTCATTGGTCACGTGATTCGGCCGACATCTTGGAAAAAATCGAAAAAATTTGCATCTCTATATCTCGGAAAGTGCTGTATAGAAAAAATTGAGACATGGCTCATTGTAAAGAGCTCTCCATGGGGAATAAAATAAGTTAATGAGGATGTCATAGGTGCCTCCATTATGACGTCATAATTCGACAAGTACAAAACTTCATCCAATCAATATGAAATTTCTTGAGCGCCATGTCGGCATAAACTGGTGGAGAAAAAAAAATGAGGACGTCATCGGTCACGTGGTTTGCCAGCCATCTTGGAAAATCCGAAAAAATTTGCACCTCTATATCTCCGAAAGTGCTGAATCGAAGAAATTGAGACATGGCTCATTGTAAAGAACTCTCCATGTGAAATAAAATATGTTAATGATGATGTCATAGGTGCCTCCATTATGACGTCATAATTCGACAAGTACAAAACTTCATCCGATCAAGATGAAATTTATTGAGCATAATCTAGGAATAAATGAGTTTAGAAAAAAAAATAAAGATGACGTCATCGGTCACGTGGTTCGGCCGCCATATTTGTTTTAACACAAAAGCCTTAAAAACCACTGGAAATACATCCTGGCGATGGTTTGCAATCTCTGATTGCTCTTTTTCTTGTTACATATGTTGTGGATACTGTTTTTGTTATTATCCATTTGGAACATCATGAGTACCTATGCAAGTGAGAGTTGAAGAGGGGTGAAAAGGTTAAAAGATGGAAACGTACACAACTGCACATATAATACATCACCTCCAGCACATAACCTTACCTCGTAATAACATTTGATGTTGCTGAAGAATATCATTGTTAGGAAATAGCTTACTCTTAATCATTGCATGCAATCTGGTGTCATACATCACATGAGTATGTAGGAATTTATTTTGGGCTATGTCCTGCTTTAACCGAGTATATTATTGTGTTGCAATCTTAAAATACATGTTATCAGAGAGGAACATTAAAGAAGATAACCTGACACGAAAACGATTCTCAGGTAGCTAACGATGTTGCACCGATTCTGGATGGACACCTTGCCAGCTGCCCCGACAGTTAGCGATATTCAATTTGGCAACATTGATTACCTTGGTTGTGAAAAGCCTTTGCTGCCATAGATTTTCTTTTTCCTATGAATAGATGCAGTTTGTATCTCAGAGAGAGGGAAATTTGTTTACAGGAAAAGTCACTGGATTACACTTTCATATTATTTGGTAGAGCTTGAACCTCAAAAAATGCAAATTTGACTTCAAAATGTGGTTTGAAGTTTTTGAAGAAAAAGCCGGATGGAATATTCATTCTCTGGTCCTCTTGTATTTTTTTATTTATTTGTTTGTTTATTGGGTCATATCTCGATTCTGGAAGAGATTGACTTATAAATTTGGTAGTGATATCCGGATGGCTGTCCATCCGTCTGTCCATCTGTCCATCCGTTAACTTTTTGCTATTTTGGCTACTCCTCACACATCTCCCAGCTGATTGTTCTGAAACCTGACACATGAATACAAGACAGTATCCCGCACAATCGCTCAGGCTTCGATTTTTCGATATCGGATCATGAGGGTTCAAGCAGGGGTTAATCCCCAAACTTTGGATCCCTACTTGTCCCTTATTTACCAACAGATTGCTCTAAAACCCGACACAGCTCTTCTTCTCGATGGTCCACAGAATCGCTCATCGGGGGCTTCCAAGGGGGTTTTTCTCAAATCAGCAGAGGTCCGAACTACAACGTCAAGAGATGAGCGTCAACCCACTCGGGGGGCTATTTTATTTTTTTATACAAAGTCGAGGCTTGTGGAGGATCTAGAAAAATAAATTAAGAAGATACCCTAAAAACCCTTAACTATTGTACATCCTTTATTGGCAATATTGTATCTGAGATATGACCAAGATGTTTTATTGACAGTCGGATTCATGTACCGTGCATAAAGTGTGACATGTTTATTGCACTTTCAGCCATTTCATGTCTACAGCAGGCTATATTGTGAGGAATGTTTGATGGTGTGCACATGTGCAAACTTTAGTTAATCAGGAGAATCTCGTTTATAAGTGTTAATTGCTATGCCAGTTGGGAGATTTAAATCCAGTGGTGCTAAACACTTGAAGCTAATGAAGGAAAGTAAAAGGAATTAAGTTGGTATTTTGGCCTGCATTCGGACCCACCTGCAAATCAATGATGTATTTGGTCTTAAACACAAAGTAAGGCCATTAATTGAAAGATAATTGCCATCGCTTTTCCATTAGGTAAGACAGTTCCGACCCTTCCTCTACAGACAAATAAATACAGTACAAGCCTGAAATCAATATATAAGCAAACATCAAAACATATAAACGTTAAAACACGCATATATTCGTGTTTTCACAGCAAAAATGGTATTATTGAAGGTTTAACAGTGATGACGCGTTGATGTTTCAGTTTGTATTCAAGAAATAACAAAGCTTATTAATTGCGGTTTAATAAATTGCATCAGGAGCTAAAATACTACGTTACCCTCGATTTGGATTGTCAAAATTACGTTTTTTGCCAATCAGCAATATGAACACAATCAAATCGCCTCCATATATATTCGTATCTGATATAGCATGACCTTTGGCATGATACAGTGCTTGAACCTGTGAAGACATTGAATCAATGATTTTCTGGATGGCAGAAAATGCCTCATACAGATTTTGCCAAATGTGGAGTAGATTTTGTTGCAGCCCTTGCACATTACTTGGCAGAGTTCGGCTTTTCCGCAGATCCCCGATCCATATTTCCAGACATGTTTGATGGCATTCATGTCGTCTAAATGTGGTGCCCAGGCAATAAACTGTAGCCCACTCCGTCTCTTCCAAGCACAGGTGCTTCTGGATATTATGGATGTATATATAGCATGTGGCTCCATCTATCTGTAGTAAACGTGTTCTATACTGCCAAATACCTTGCTGGTATATTTGTGGTATGAGGATTTATCGTATACCAGCCAGTCATTTTCAGGATTGCTCCGCAATGTCCTCCAGCTCGGTAATACTCAATTTGGGTTGGGAGGGGGAGTTAGGGTTAGGATTAGGGTTAGGGTTAGACCTTTTCATTTTTCAGAAATCCACCGGAACTGTCCGCTCGACGAGCAACAGATAACGGGACAGCCCCATACAAGCTCTCCTTGCCGACATGTCTTGCAGCCAGAACCTGTCTTGCAGGTCATCCCACGTCATTCCCGATGAAACCCAGTTGATAATTTCCAGCTTCACTGTTGCTGGTCAAACTCACGCATCATGTGCCCCCATAATTTGGGGTCATGTTTACTTCAGCCAGTAAGCCTGGTGTTGGCTTCATGATTACGGTGCTGGGTTTGGAATTGTAGGATCCTGAGTTCAAATCCTGGTTGATTGTTGAATTGGGTTGATTGAGGGGGGGTTGACAGGTGGGGTTGATTGAGCCTGTCATCCTTCCGAGGTTGGCGAAATGAGTACCAGCTTACTGGGATGAATGAGCCATTCAAGTATCCTGCAATCAGTGATGCCCTGACCAGGATTGTGCACAATAGTCAAGAAATTGCTTCGGCAGCCATATGCACCTGATGATTGATGTGGGAGTAGACATAATCATCATCATCATCATCATCATCATCATCATCATCATCATCATCATCATCATCACTTCAGCCAGTAACTCTATTGTACTCCCGCTCATTTTATGGGGAAAGATGGGCAAAAAGACAACCAAAACATTAACAAACAAGTACAGATACATTCAAAGTACACCGCCCCCATGCCAAATAATTAAATATCCTACAGCGCGGCATTGCCGGGGAGCCTCCGGCGCCCGGAAATACCGCAGTGCAGCTCATAGAGGCTGCATTGGGAGGGAGAGGTGTACACTAATTGATTGATTAATTGTATAATTAAAATCAATAAAAGATTATCACAAAATATTTTCTTAATCAATTGGCTAATAGCATAACTAAACCACTAGTGCTTCATCCGAAGATGTATCTTATAGAAATTTAATCAAATAAGTCATTAATAAAAAATTAAATAATTAATTGATTAATCAATAAGTAATTCATCGATTAATCAATAAATAATGAATCGATGAAATGATTAATCAATAAATCAAAAATATCCTTGATAGCCACATCACTTGGTCACTGTCATGTCCAAATATTAGCTTCCCAGCTCAAAAGGTGCCTGAGATATTGGCCAAATGAGAAAGAAAATAAATAAATGATTAATAATGAAAATAAATAAATGATAATCATTAACAAAAATTAAATTATCAATCAATTCGGTCACAGAACACATAAACCACCACCATTTCATCAGAATCTGTAACTGGGGGGAATTTTTTTTTTTTAGTAATTAATCGAATAATTAAATAATTAATCGATTAATTGATTAATCAAAAAATCAAAAATATCCTTGATAGCCACATCACTTGGTCACTAATGTCCAAATATTAGCTTCTGAGCTCAAAAGGTGCCTGAGATATTGGCCAAATGAGAAAGAAGATAAATAAATGATTAATAATGAAAATAAATAAATAATAATCATAAAAAAATTAAATTATTAATCAATTCAGTCAGAGAACACATAAACCACCACCATTTCATCAGAATCTGTAACTTAAAAAAAAATTAAATTTTTTGTCATTAATCAAATAATTAAATAATTAATCGATTAATTGATTAATTGATTAATTAATAAATCAAAAATAGCCTTTGCAGCCAAATCACCTGGTCATTGGCATGTCCAAATATCAGCTTCCTAACTCAAAAGGTGCCTGAGTTAATGGTCAGAAGAGAAAGGAAATTTGATTAATTAAATAAGTACTTCATTAATCGCTAATAATTAAATAACTCCTCAATTAATTGATTAATCAAAAAACAAAAAATACTGTTTTTGACAAAGGACCCTGCTCACTACTGTGCCGAAATTTCAGCTTCCTATCTCAAAGGATGGCTGAGATATCGCCCGGACAAACAAACAAGAAAACAAGAAAGCAAGAAAGAAAACAAACAAGAAAGAAAACAAGAAAGAAAACAAGCAAGAAAACAAACAAACAGAGTGAAAGCTGAGTACTCCCTTTCAGCGTGCGTCACTGCCGAGCCCCCTTCGGTGCCCGGCAATGACGATTTGCAATGCCTGTAGATGGCATAGGAAAGGTGCGGTGTACAACTATTGAAAAACTAATAAACATTCCTTCTTTCTACACATAAATAAAATGCAGCATAATCGATACGATGCTCCCTTCTTAACATTGCTGCACATTGCATTAAGGGTATGCACAACTAACCCTTTCCCTATTCTATTATAACACTCATTTCCCACATGCTATTGCCGGGTTGTTTAGAGCGCATATCAATGTAGTACTATGCACACAAGATGAAACATATGGTGTATTTTAAGCGGTGAAGTCTCTTCAATATTTGACTATGTCCATCGTAAAAATGAAGAAGAAGAAGAAGAAGAAGCTTTCTAACTTAACCCATCGTCTTTAATTCTAAAGGGTTAGAAAGCATACTAAAGGGTTCTAAATGGTCAGTCTCACGGCTTCTAAAGGGTAATTCTGAAGGGTTCTAAAGGATAATTCTAGGGGGTTTAAAGGGTAATACTAAAGGGTTACAAATGGTAATTCTAAAGTGTTCGAAAGGGTTCTAACGGGTGATTCTAAAAGGTAATTCTAGAGGGTTCTAAAGTGTAATTCTAAAGGGTAATTCTAGAGAATTCTAAAGGGTAATTCGAGAGGGTTCTAAAGGATAATTATTAAGGGTTCTACATGGTAATTCTAAATGGTTATAAAGGGTTATTCTAGAGGGTTCTAAAGGGTAATTATTAAGGATTCTACATGGTAATTCTAAATGGTTATAAAGAGTTATTCTAGAGGGTTCTAAAGGGTAATTATTAAGGATTCTACATGGTAATTCTAAATGGTTATAAAGGGTTATTCTAAAAGGTTTGAAAGGGTAATTCTAAACGGTAATTCTAATGGGTTCTAAAGGGTAATTCTAAGGGGTGATTACCAAAATTGGTGAATATATAGGGCACTAGGAAAGAGGGCTATGAATGAAGGCATTGAGGAAGGAAGCCAAGTGAGACGAAATCTAACTTTGATGTTGTAGATGACTGTTGTGGAATTTTGGACAGTATGTAATTGATGAATCAATAATTCAATGTCCAAACAATATTTGTCAGAAGAAGGATTGAAAATTTTAATTCCCGAGGAGGATATCACTTTTGTTTACAAGAAGATACACAGCAAGAAACAATAAACCCTTATCAAACCAAGAAGAACACACTGTAAATCAGGAAGAGCACATTACAAAATACACTACAAAATCCTAAGTCCTGGTAGAGTAGAGATGTACATCAAAGAAAACATCATAAGGATACACCAAATACACAGTAGCATGCACAGTTTTTTTTCTTTTTTCGGGAACTGAGTGGCGTGCTGACGAGGAGGGGAGTGTCGTTGAAGCTGAAGGGAAAGGTGTATGCTGCATGTGTGAGAAGTGTTATGATTTATGGGAGCGAGACATGGGTAATGAACGTGGAGCAGCAACGACGGCTGGAAAGGGTGGAAATGCGAATGGTTCGGTGGATGTGCGGAGTATCGTTGAGAGAGAGGAAGACAAATGATGAATTGCGAAAGATGATTGGGAATAGAGCCTGTGATTGATGCTGTGAAGAGGAACAGGTTGAGATGGTTTGGTCATGTGTTGAGGAAGGATGAAATTGACTGGTTGAGAAGAGTGATGGAAATGAATGTAGAAGGAAGTAGAGGACGGGGAAGACCGAGAAAGACTTGGCTAAAGATGGTGGAAGAAGAAATGCGGGCAAGTGGGTTAACAAGGAGAGATGCAGAAAATAGGGCAAAATGGAGAAGATTGTCATGGGGACCGCAAGGCTAACCCCCGCTCGAGCAGGGAAAATGGCCTTAAAATGCATGTTGTTGTTGTGTTGTATGCACAGTATACAATATCGACATACAGTATCGAAAAATCCAGTAAAAAACCCTAAGTACAATATCAACATACAATATTTACAGACCAAGTGAAATCATAAGTACAATTTCAACATACAATATTATAAACCAAATGAAATCCTAAGTACAATATCAACATACAATATTTACAACCCAAGTGAAATCCTAACAGCTGAATTTGTCAGCATGTCTTTTATACTGGCTGGAAACAAAGAAATAAATTGGGAGGAGCAAGTGAAAGGAGGAGAAAAGATGGGATTGGTCACATGAAGAAAAGGGGAGGAGAGTAGTAGGATGGGTTGAGCAAAGTGGGGGGATCGAGAAATGGGGAAATGCAATTTGATAGGTCGAGTGAATGTTGGGATGGGCAGACTTCTTGCTGAGTGTTTTAGACATTAGGTCTGCATATCAAATATTCTTTATGAGGCACATCTGTTTCCCATTGTCTTTTGTCAGACCTAGTGGAGCCATCATTCTTTTAATTATCCTTGAAGACTTCAAGGACATTTGAAGGTCATTCATTGACTGTACATTCTTTGTCAAACTGCAAACTCATCTTTTCGCTCATAAGTCAAAAGATAATTATAATGAATATACATATTATATAGAACATATGGATATATTGTGTAGTATAAGAAAAAGTATAAACTTATATATATATATATATACAGTGCGTATCAAAAAAAAGGTAATCCGAATTCAATGGGTTAATATGCAAAGATTATTTAGTTTGACAATTTACATGTGGTTTACCAATTATGAGGAGATCCTCAGCTTTCCATTGATGCCTTTCATGCATCATTGCTGTCACACATTACCGAGTACATGTTCATTGAAAATGACAAGTTCAAATCGCATTTTTACAAGTTTGGCTAATCGATGCAAGTCAGTTTGAAATGGACGCAATACTTGTCGACTGCCAAGTTGATTATGTAAAATTGTTAAGCTGTTCTGGTAATCGTCGGTTGCGTCATCCTTTGTTTAATATGGGTATTTAAGATGGGCCTATGGTGTATGGGTTTAGAGACAGTCTGAGTCATTGAAAAGATGGTTCAACTTACGACTGAACAGCGGACCTTCGTGGTTACAACCTTCCACCAAACTGGAAGCTTGCAGGGAACTCGTGATGCGTTCAGGGAACGTTTCCCAGAATGGGAGCCTCTAGCAGCCAAAACCATCTGGGCGAATGTTAGAAAATATCAAGAGCATGGCACTGGCCTCAACCGTAACTAGGGGAATTCTGGTAGGAGGCGCACTGGGCGATCGGAAATGAACATTGCAGCAGTAAGGCAGCAAGTTTTGGAGCATCCTCGGGATACAGCACAAGACGAAATGGGACGGGATTGCCTTAGGCAACATTCAACCGAATCACAAGACTGGACCTCCACCATTCACATCCGGCATCAACTTACGCCAGGGGATTTTTCCAGGAGGCTGGTGCTTGCCGGATGGTTGATAGCATGTTGCGAAGCAGATGTCAATTTCCTGCGGTATCTCGTTATCGGCGACGAAGCTGCTTTCGCCATGGATGGCAAGGTCAATACCCATAATGTTCTTGAATATGCACCGACAGGACAACCCCCGGAATTTAACTTTGACACCAACATGAATCGACAAAAGTGGACTGTTTGGTTGGGACTTTGTGGAAGTGGTCAGGTGATCGGACCATTTTTCTTTCAAAGGAATGTCAATGGTAACAGGTATTTGCAGATGATCAATGATGAAGTTTTACCGTAGCTGGAGGAGAACTTTGAGCGACAGGTTCGTGGTGTCTTCAGATATCTCTGGTGGGCCCAAGACGGCGCCAACAAGGTGTCCGTAACTCCTCCCTGTGATCTTGACAAATTGCAGGGCCGTATTCGACATGAAGTGGATGCTTTGGGCAATGACCCGGCTTTGGTGAGACGAGCAGTTCAGGTTCAGGGCATGCTCCGCCGCTGTGAGCTTTGTGTTGAAAGGGGAGGTGGACATGTTGAAGGTGTAGGTGCATAAAGGCCAATCATTCCTGAGAAAAGCTCACATCTGACGGTCATTTTGCACCAATTATCCTGACTTGCATCGATTAGCCAAACTTGTAAAAATGCGATTTGAACTTGTCATTTTCAATGAAGATGTACTCGGTCATGTGTGACAGCAATGATGCATGGAAGGTATCAATGGAAAGCTGAGGATATCCTCTTAATTAGTAAACCACATGTAAATTGTCAAAATAAATAAGCTTTGCATATTAACCCCTTGAATGCGGATTACCTTTTTTTTGATACGCACTGTGTATATATATATATATATATATATATATATATATATATATATATATATATATATATATATATATATATATATATATATATAGATATATATATATATACTAGCAGAAGTACCCGGCATTGCCGGGCGGGGGAGGGGAGGGGAGGGGGAAGAGGAGGGGAGGGGAATGGGGGGGAGGGTAGGAGAGGGGGGAGGGGAGGAGAGGAGAGGGGGGAGGGGAGAAGAGGGGGGGGGGGGAAGTACCCGGCATTCCATGTATAAACGTGAGGGAGAAGAGGAGGGAGGGGGAGGGGGAGGAGAGGGGGGAGGGGGAGGGGGAGGGATGGGAGAGGAGAGGGGTGGGAGGGGGAGGGGGAGGGGGGAGGGGGGAGGGGGAGGGTGAGGGGGGAGGGGAAGGGGAGGGGGAGGGGGATGGGGAGGGGAGGAGGAGGGGGAGGGGAGAGGGGAGGGGGAGGGGGGAGGGCGCGCGAATCGTCGAATCAGCGCGCTGCTCTGCCACCGATTCAGATTCCGTGTATAATATTCCTCGCTGAAAAAAAATATGGATCTAAAGATGAAAGAAAAAAAAACCTATGTGGTGTGAATGGCAATGTTCCTCGCTGAAATGTGAAAAAACGCAATCGCGCGGCAAGGAACATCACGTGATCGCTCTGAGCGATCGATTGCAACTCTGCGTCGTGTCGTGGGCGTGGCCAACCGGGCCTCATGCTCCCAGGTGATTGGCTAACTCGAGCTCGAGAGAGAGCCATAATGCGCTACGTTATGGCAAAAAATATGGATCTAAAGGTGAAAGAAAAAAAAACCTATGTGGTGTGAATGGCAATGTTCCTCGCTGAAATGTGAAAAAACGCAATCGCTTTTCGCTCTGAAATACGTGCGAATGCGTAACTGAGTTAATGGCGGCAAGGAACATCACGTGATCGCTCTGAGCGAATCAACGCGCTGCTCTGCCATTCCGGTCGTAATATTCCTCGCTGAAATGCGCTGAGGTAAAAATATGGTAAAAAAAAAATTATGAAATAAATTTTTAGGTCGGCCATGTTCTTCCCAGGCTCAATGGCCATGTCTGTGCCAAATATCAAGTACGTGAGCCTCTCCGTTTAGGAGTCTATCGGTAACATTACACCTACACACACACACACACAAACTGTGTTTTATATGTATATATATATATATATAATTATATATATATATATATATATATATATATATATATATATATATATATATATATATATATATATATATATATATATATATAGACTTGGCATTTAATATGGAATATTTTTTTTGTGGGGGTGAACTTACTTTTCAAGATGTCTTCGAACCAAAAGTTCATTGGAATTATGTTGAAATTCTTCTAGATTTTGTTAATGTGACCTTTAAAATAAATAAAAACCACATTTGACATTTTGAAGCAAATAAATTGATCCTTGAAAGTGATGAAACTGATATCGAACTCAATTCACGGACAGTACTGTGTTAAACCTCTGTACGTTTTCCAGAAGTATCTCTTTATTTTGCACATTAGACAAAAATATTTTCAACAAAAACAAAAGCTAAATTATGACTGAGATTACGGACAGTAAAATTACAGTTCAGTACTTCGTGTAACCCCCACGAGCATTCAGGAGAGCACGTACACGTTGAGGCATGCTGTTCACGAGATTTGCCAAGGTTTGGACAGGAATCGCTTGCCATGCAGTGACAATAGCCTGCTGCAATTCACGCACAGTGGTGGGCTGCTGGTCCAAGTTGTCGATTTGACGCGTTAATTCTGCCCACAAGTTCTCTATCGGATTCATATCCGGGGACATGGCAGGCCACTCCATATGCTCTACACCACGGTCAGCAAGAAAGTGTTGGATCATGCGAGCACGATGAGGCCGTGCATTGTCATCTTGGAAGACAAAGTTTCCTCGAAAGGCTGCACGAGCAAATGGAAGCAATGTTTCTTCCAGAATGACCCTGTACTTGAACTGGTTCAGGTTTCCATTCAGAACAACCAGGTCAGTTTTGTCCCCTGCATGAAAAGCAGCCCAAACGGTCACCCCACCACCTCCAGCTTGGACTCTTGGCACTATACAATCTTCGGTGTGGCCTTCATGTACTTGTCTGCGCACTCGGACGCGGCCATCTTGACGATAGACCAGAAATCTAGACTCGTCACTGAAGGTTACGTGATTCCAGTGTCCTGGCTGCCATTGACGGTGCTCTCTGGCCCACTGCAATCGGCGCTGGCTGTGTTGTCTGGTCAGGCGTGGCTTTCTCAGGGGACGCCTGGCACGATAGCCTGCTTGAACCAGTCGTTGGTTGACTAGCCTTCTGGATACAGGCACATTTGTCAGTTGCTGCCACTCAGCCCTAAGCCGATTAGCTGACTTGGTATGGCCATTGCAGACTAACCGGTGCAGCTGGTGACCATCTCTCCTTGTGGTTCTGCGTGGACGTCCTGGCCTCGGTATTGGAGTAGGGACACCCCTCTGAGCATTTCGTTTCAGGTTCTTTGACACCTGACCTTGAGTGATGCCATACTGCCGAGCAATAGCACGCTGTTTCATGCCAGAATTTCATAAAGCCACCACTCCATGACAAGCAGCGTTGTCAAGTTGATGGACCATCTCCAGAGGAAGCGGCAATAACTTTTGTAGACGTGCAGCAGTTGTTTTCCACTAATACAGAACGTAACAACCCTTATATACCCGATTGTGAAGCCAATCATCAAATGTGCCTGTCCTTACATTTTGTCACGCCACCTGTGATATAATCCTGTTATTGACTTCTTGCTGCGAAAGACAATCGGTGACATGGTTCTTTCAACAAAGACATCACGGAAGGGTAAAATAAACTCACCAGATTGATATACTGAGTTCATAAAGTAAACCCAAGTCAAGAAAAAAAAATATATTCCATATTAAATGCCAAGTCTGTATATATATATACAGTAATACCCCGGCCTACGTCATTAATTGGTTCCATAAGCCGTGACGTAACTCGGTTTTTGACGTAAACCGGGCGTAATGTGTTTTAGCTCTTTCACGAGCCTCGATCCTGTATACAAAAAAATACAAAAAAAAAAAGCCTTAAAAATGCCTTAAAATGAAGACAAACACTGTAAAACTAGAGTAAATAACTCGCGAAAGTATGTAACTATCGCTAAACCTTAAAGAACACTAAAACACATTTTAGTCATATTTTTAAATGAGTAATGAACACAATTAATAAATGAATTTGTAAAGAATAATAAATAAAATTAATAAGATTATGTTATTCACCTTAAACATGGCGTCTCTTCTGAACACAAACACACATTTTAGCAGTCTTAGCCGGCGGCGCTTTTTCAGTGACGTATGCGAGAATACGTTCTCTATCATGAATGATGGTCGATACCGTCGACCGTGGCAGCCCTAAGGCATAGACCTTATCGCGAATCGGTAAATATCAACAGAGGGCGCTCCACCGCAAAGCATGATGGGATCGAAAAGGGGGCAAAGGTAAACACGAACCCAGAAGAGGAAGCGTCTGTCTACGATCGACGCTGTGTTTACGGAAAGGAAGATGGCTAATGTGAAAGAAATTCAGCTTTTTTTGGCATTAAAATCCAGCGATTTAAAGAAATATTTGAGGGAAAGGGGGGTTCCCATTGTAGAAGTGAAACAACCTGCTTATGCAAGAACAGTTCCTGAATGTTGAAACCTCGATCGGCCATACAAATATCGCCGGGCTGGAACTTGTCTACAATGTTCGTCATCTTTACAATTTTTTTGTCCGACGTGTTTCCTCCTGTAGGTTTGGAAATGTATGAAATTGTTCCGCTAGGTGTAATACCAACAAGGCACTTGAGAGTAGGTCAATACTCTCACGTAGTGTGTCAATGTAAACAAGCAGTCTGTCAAAGTGACAGCAACCGCCGGCGGCGCTATTGCCCCTTTCCGATCCCATGACGCATTGCGGTTCCGATTCGCGATAAGGTCTATGCGCTATCACCGACACTTTTTCACCTTTTTCATACCTTTTAATCAGATTTAACTTATCTTCCATCGTAACCACATTACGCTTGGAGACACTAGCATTATCCTTCTTAGGACCCATGGCTAACACAGACACAGTAAAGGAATACTGTACGCCACCTCTGTTTTGAATGAGAACCAGCAGCTGCGCGTATGTACAGTATACTGTACGTACATTTATATATTTTTTTAATGTGCTTTTTATTGTATTTTTAATTGTTTTTTAGCTTCTTTTATTGTTAATTTATGTACTATTTTATTGATTTTAAACATATTTTTAAGGAAAAAAATTTTTTTCACGTCCGTAGGAGTGACGTAAAGTCGCACATAATGATGTTCGCTGAACTGAAATTTACTCTAGAAGAGTGGCGTAAAGTCTGATTTGACGTAGGTCAAAATGGCGTAAAACGGGGTATGGCTGTATATTGTTGAGGATCTCAGCGCCGGCCTTCTCCCCTTACCAAGGGGGGATTAGTCCCCTTGTCTTTGACTGACCAGGTTCGACCCGAGGCCTATGATGTCCTTTCCGGACAGCGCTAAATGGGGTTTTGGACCAGATTCTCTATTACCTAAGTACTAGCGCTGCCCTGAAACGAGGAGATACGCCTCGCACGAATCACGTGTGTTGGTGGATACGCCGAGCAGTAGCGAACACGCGATCCATGCCGTTATCAATTACTAGACCCCGATCCAAGCAGTTCTTATTCGTGCCATGCTTGCCCAATGGAGAAATCACAGAAGCGGTCGAATTGGGAAGAAAGGAAGAACAGAATTTATTCACACTATTCACAATGATGAGAAGAAGAAGAGACACAGTGCAGCCTTAAAAACAGTCTTAACTTACTACCCCAAGACAAACGGGCCCATCTCACACACAGACACACTCACACGGGGCTTGCTGATGAAGGTCAGGTGGATGGTCACCACCACGTCCAGGGATGGCTTCCGTGCATCTCTCTCTCCGGTCCCCAGCTCGTACCGGGCAGATGGTAAGTAGAGACGGCAGGAGCTATCCGCGTGTCGTTGGCGCACACAGGATAATACGGGGCGAACGGTAGGGTCTGGGCTCTGGCGGTTAACACTGGTGACTATTGCCGCGTTCACTCGCGTGGCTGCGTACATAATAGGCGAATACAGTTCAAAGCTTTGAAGCGCTGACACAATTAAGTGCTCTCAATGCCCTCACCGTAAAAGTCCTTCCAGCCCTCTTCTCTGTGAGTCCTTGTAAGTCCTTCGGGTAAGTCCTCTCCCGCACGTAAGCAAGTGAGTAAGTCTTCCGCACGTAAGTAAGTCTTCTGCACGTAAGTAAGTGAGCAAGTCCTGCTCAAGGGCTTTGTGCAGACTTTTATATCCACGCCCCGCGAACCTTCTAGCATTTGCCAGACACGCCTTACCACGCCCTATCACGCCATGCCCTTAGAGCCCTGGTTGGCTGGTGGCCTTACCGTCATCGCCTCTGACGCGCTCCTTGACACCGCCCCACCCTGACCCCATGCTCCTCTCTCTTCTCAGGCCTACCTCATGTTACTTGACTAGCGAGCGAACAAAGGACAGCGAATGCTGCTGGCAGCCAAAGCGTAACAAACTGCTGCGGGTAGCCAAAGTGTAACAAACTGAGGGATCAGCCAAATGGGGCACGGGATCAATTATGCCCATAGGTGGAATTTGGAGGGTGGCGCAAAAATGAAGGGACCTAAACTCATGTCTTTAAACAACGCAGATGTTACTAGGGGAAATGGCCTATACTCACACATACAATGACATAACTAATACTCTAAGTGGGCCTACGTGTTGCTCGTGGACTAACTATGGGGGGCAACCCTTTAGCCTTTAATGATGTCATATGTACAAATCTCAAAACCGTAGCAATATATATATACCGTTACAAAAAGGAATTGCATACACGTGGTCGTTATTTGGGATCGGCTTCCAGGATTTCTTTACACCTTCTTTCTTGAATGCAGACTAAATTTTTGAAAAAACCCTAATAAACTATAAGCTTTCATTTTTCTCAACTCATTCATTTGGATTTATTTGATTCAAAGTGTTCAAATTATTGCTTTTGGAAAGATTTACTGAGAACGTCTTATTTTTTTTACTCAAAATGCCAGAGATAGCTACCCTGCTGAAGCAAACTTGTATGCAACTGTATGAATTACAAGTATTTATTTCCGAATTGTTTCCGGGTCTTGTTTTTGTAAAACCAAGACTGCACACAATTTTTATAGTTCTATACGCAATTTTTTTCAAAACCTAGCTATAAGATTAACTTGTATATGAAGAGCAAGTGGGAAGAAAGAAAGGTACATGCGAATTACCATTCCCCAGAGGTCATGTAGGGAAAATCATTTGCTCTCAAGTATGCAAGTGGGAGGGAATACACCCCTCCACCCTGCAAAATAATTTACAAGTATTTTGCATCTCACTTATCAAACAATGTTTTATTGCATACTCCATACTGAGTTAATTTGACCTAGAGGACAGTTATGATTTCACCAAGTTTGTTTGGCCAACAGGCAAACAATAAATGCAAATGAAGAACATTCCTCTCGATGGAAATTAGTTTTTACCAAACACAATGGAAATGGTAAACAAGTGTCTTTGAATCAGACATCGTGGCGCCAGCTGTCAGCCATATTATTTACCTAGAAAACCTCATCTTTCTACAACTTGCCTACAGAATTCGGTATAAAAACATTTTATACTTATATTTGAGTGTATTAAAAATATAATGCAATGTGATTTTCTGAATCATTATTTGTTATTGTACAGAATTATTTATCATTTGGGAAGACTCAATCTAATACTAATACTATATTTCAAAGCATCATTTCTTTAACTATATTACCCTTAGTCATAAAGAAATATTATATAGAATATATGGATATATTGTGTAGTATATAAAAAATCTATAAACTTGTATGTATCATTAAAAAGTTGTACACAAGATAAGTAGGTTCTAAACACACGATTTTGACAGGTTGTGGCTCATATAAATCACTCGATTCATAGAATTATTTTTACACTTCCTCAATAGCTCCTTTGGTCCTGTATCCAGGACCATAATATAGAAGTGTTCAATTTAATTATTTCAGTCACAGGTTGACCCTGTTTTGAGCAACAATCGTTCAGAATTTTAACCCTGCTTTCACAAATAACTTACCTCTACCTACAGCATGCATACACCATCCTGATGGAAAAGTTTGTTTGTTATTAGGCATTGTCTTGCATGTTGAATCCCTCCGTTGTTGACAGTTCAATTTGTTGCAGAGCTCTTTCATTCAAGTGATCCACTTCCTTTAATATTTGGCAAATATTCATGTGTGATTCTCTGCAGCAGGATGAACGCTGGAACTTTGTGCTCCTGTCATCAAAGAGTGACCCTTATCTCTCATGTGCTTGAGGAACCAGGTACAGGTCACAATCTTCTCTATGCTTGCAATGCACAATCTGCCACGTCTCAGCAGCACACAAGCCATTGCGCGTTGAATCACCAATATGGTTGTAGATGGGCAAGATCACAAAACGACTCTGCACAGCTGGCAGCATCACTGCCATTCTTACAACAAGCATTAGCAGATCTTCACCAAGGCTGTGTCCAGTTTCATCTGGCCTGCCCTCTCAAGCAGAGAGTGTGAGGAGCTGCACAAATCCCGCTCAATCAACAGAATTGTGTGAAGTAAGGACCAAAGCAGGAGGTGCATCGATGAAGGCTCCAGGATCATGATGTCCAATTGAGCCATGATGCACACCAGGAACAGCCAGTTGAGCTATGAAGGCCCAGTGTCCAGCGCAGTCCAGCAGTCCCATCCAGGACACACCCTCCTTTGGCAATCAGCAGTGTTGCGATGTCATGTTGAAATATCAGGCAGGAGCTGTAGTTTGCCATGCCAATGGAAGAAGAAACTTTGGCTGTTGATGTGAGCTCCAAAACAGGTGCTGATGTGATAGATATTTCTGATATTGTACTGGAGCAGGTGGTGACTTTCAACCCACATATAACAATGTGGTTCAGGCAAGTGGTCACTTGAAACTCCTGTGAGGGTAGGTGAACCACAATTATCAATTTTCCAAAGGAAATTGTCTTTCCATGTTTCGAAGGTGCATGCCATAATAATTTCATCTTGAGCCAGCCAAATTCTCTGATCATAATCTCCAGCAACTCTTCCAAAAGCCTCTTTTCGATTCGTACAAGTGGGTTATTCTCCTCTTTCATTTAATCACACCAGAGCCTGTTTCCACCACACTGGATCATGTAGAATCATTTTAAAACATGAAATTAACACATTATAACTGACAATATAATTAATATCCCGATTATGTCCTGCCTTATAACAATTTACATTGATTCACAGGTTCCCCTAGAACATTTGAAAGATTATATTTCATGTGTAACACCTGAACAAAACATATTAAATCAGGGGTGTACATGTTTCGAGCATAACCAAAGTACATATGAATGTATTCAATAAATCTTCAAAATTGTATTTCCCTTTTCCTCACAAAACAAAATACTCAAAATTCTATCACCCAGAAATCTCAAATCTTATCATGTATTCAATCAACATTTGCACAATCATGTGGTCCTCCCACCACAAGGTGAGAAGGAAATCAATCATTACTGTAACTTTTAAATAATTCGTCTTCTTTCATCAACCTTACTTTCATATTTTACTTCCAAAATATCTCATGTAATTCACAGGTGCTCAACATAGCATCAGCAAAATCTTTTTTTCAAATCAAATCAAAGCAAAAATCCAAAATTAACCATTTATGTATTCTTATCATAATTAGCACAGATCTCCTTCGTATCAATTTTCAACAAAAAACTGTGTGTATATGATTCACATTGCTTTCAGCACATAATTTCTTGAAATCGTTATTACCTCCATTTTTTTCTTTATTTTATGACAAATAAAACAAACAAACAAATAATAGGCCTCAATTTATCAACCTGAATGTTTGTTTATAATAGGCCTAATTTTTCCCATCCTTAACAATTTTCTTTCACATTATTTTCATTATCTCTCACATTCATTCTTTTACAAAATCTGTTGCCAAGATCTGTATTTTCCTCCTCTCCTTTTTATTAATATCAACCATTTTCTCTCGCAATGGAATAGTCCATTATTCATATAAATAATCATAAGAGTTTTGTAAAACATCTCTATCTTTAAAACTTAGCCAATTATTTTAACCCACATGTTTCCCCCAAAAAACAACAAGTCACATTCCCTGTCTATTGCCAACATTGTTCATCGTTTAAGTATCATTCAGAACTAAAATTTTACTAATCCATCAACTTGTAGATGCATATATTTATATCCCATTAACCCAAGAACTCTCAATTGCTTGGTTTTTTAGTAATGCCATATATCCATATTTCTTTTCAAAATGTTCCTGACATACATATTAATCCCATTAGACCTCAAATAACCTGTAATCCTAGAAATCATTTCGTGACATTTCAACAACGATTACCATATTATTGTACTTCTTATCTGTGGAAGATCTTACTGTGGAAGGAATGTATGGAGACAAAAGGTCTGAAGGTGAATATCGGAAAGACAAAGGTGATGGCAAGTGGTAAAGCATGTGGTGAGGTGGAAAGAACTGGGAAGTGGCCGTGTGCTGTGTGCAGGAAGGGTGTCGGAGTGAACTCCATTCAATGTACAATGTGTGCTGAGTGGGTTCATCAAAAATGTAGTGGTCTGAGAGGGTCATTAACCAGTGTGGCAGCTACATTCAAATGTAAGGTGTGCACAGAGGGAGCTGCAGATGGAGGAAATGTTGAGTTGGATCTTGGAGACGGCGTGAAGCTGGAAGGTGTGAAAACATTTTGCTACCTCGGAGACATGCTGAATGGAGAAGGTGGATCAGACTCGGCAACGGTTGCTCGAGTGAGATGTGCATGGAAGAAGTTTCGGGAACTGAGTGGCGTGCTGATGAGGAGGAGAGTGTCGCTGAAGCTGAAGGGAAAGGTGTATGCTGCATGTGTGAGAAGTGTTATGATTTATGGGAGCGAGACATGGGTAATGAACGTAGAGCAGCAACGAAGGCTGGAAAGGGTGGAAATGCGAATGGTTCGATGGATGTGTGGAGTATCATTGAGAGAGAGGAAGACAAATGATGAATTGCGAAAGATGATGGGAATATTGCCTGTGATTGATGCTGTGAAGAGGAACAGGTTGAGATGGTTTGGTCATGTATTGAGGAAGGATGAAAGTGACTGGTTGAGAAGAGTGATGGAAGTTAATGTAGAAGGAAGTAGAGGACGGGGAAGACCGAGAAAGACTTGGCTAAAGATGGTGGAAGAAGAAATGCGGGCAAGGGGGTTAACAAGGAGAGATGCAGAAAATAGGGCAAAATGGAGAAGATTGTCATGGGGACCGCAAGGCTAACCCCCGCTCTAGCCGGGAACATGGCCTTAAAATGCATGTTGTAAAATGCATGTTGTTATCAGTAACAACCCACACATTCAAAGGACAGATAGCAGTTTCCTATGTGTATACCTATGTAACAGGTGTATGAATATGTAACAGGTGTATGCCTCCAGGGGCACTGTTTCCTGCCCTTTTTATCGACCTTATAAAATATCCACACCACTCATTAAAAATACTATAAATCACATAATTCCACTGTTCCTTCAGTGAGGCCATGTTTTCCTTATGGTTGAAGATTCACATTTCATTCCATTAATTGGAGCATCCCTTCATCTTTTTTATCATGAATTGTGATAAAAATTGATCATTTGAACACAAATTGAACAAAATTGATCAAACAAAACAGTTCCATTAACTCGACATTCTTTTCACAGCACAAAGTTCACTAGAACATCCTTTTACTGGATGCCCCCCCCTTTATTTTTTATTATTTTTACAAGGGAAAAAATAACCTAGTTTTATCATCAAATTTTACAAATTTCATATTCCCACTTTATTTAACTAGTGAATACAAATGACACCAGTATGTAGATGTCCCAAGTTATTAAAAGTGTATGGTGTTGGTGCACGTAACATCGCGTTTTTATTTTAAACTACATAAAAGCACGCTCGATAGTTCATAAAATTTGCGTTTTTCCTTCATTTTGAGGTTTACCACGACATCTCGTTCATATCATTAATCATAACACAATATCATAACATATATATGTGATAAAACGTACAGTACTAATGATGGACCATTCTCATAACCCATTCTTTTGTGAGGTCCATGCCATCACTAGATGAATCCACTAGATCGTAATTTCAACCATGCTTCTCCACTTGTAACCCAAATATTTTCCATTCACTAAATAAAATGAATTTTATGAATTTTCTCATTATTCAAAAGTTTACAAAATGTCCCAAATCTGTATATTATTTTCTAATGTGGTTACATTAAACCATATATATGTTCATATCTTAATCCAATCAGAAAATTGTCAATTTACTCCGAATATATGTCTGTACCCACAACATGGTTGTATATATTTTACAAAATCCAACTTTACATGTGTCCGACTCCAATAAACTGAAAAAAAAAGATTTGCTGGACCCATGCAAGATCCCTCAAAAATTTTGCAAACTTCCCAAAGACATATCTTCCAAAAGCATACGATTGCCCTTGAATTGGTGATCACACACCTTTTGTACTCAAACAACATCATAATAATACATAGTCCTTATCAATTTTGTATCCCAAGGTTGGGCCGGATCTGGATTCAGAATTGAATCAAAATCTAGTCTTAAACTTGATGTGGGGAAGGTGTTTATCATTTAAATGAGACTCTTGGTGGTTTAATGCCTGTATATATGCAGGTGTATGGTTGTGTCATGTAGACAAACTATCTGCTGCTAGACATCAGGTGCGAACCTTCTGCCTGACAGAAAAAAAAATAGAAACAGGCACTAAAAATTTGACTTTGAAATTTTAAATCAACAAGCATTCTGAAATGTGCCTAGAACATCGACAAACTACTTGACCAAATTTTGCCTGAATTATAGAGAGCATTATAATTCACCTGCATTGTAGAGCCTGGTGTTGGCTTAGCGGTTAGGGTGCCGGCTTAGGATCCTAGGATCCTGGGTTCGTAATCCCGGTCGATCGCTGAATTAACGCCAGGGGGGTTGACTCAGCCTGTCATCCTTCTGAGGTCGGCAAATTGAGTACCAGCTTGCTGGGATGAATGATCACGGTGTGTACCCCGATTTAGAATAGGTACACCGTATCCCTGCGCATCGTAAGAGGCGACCAAGGGTTGGCGTCAGGAAGGGCATCCGGCTATAAAAACATTGCCTCAAACAGGGAACCATGATTGTCATGGGGCCTGCAAGGCTAACCCCCGCTCCAGCGGGGAAAATGGCCTTAAAACGATCATTCATTCATTCATTTCATTATGTCCGTAACTCTTCAGATATTTTTGCTAGGTAATTACTGTTACACCTCACCTAAAATATAATTTCATCTTATAACAATTTTATAATTCCTTCAGTTATTAAAACAAATAGTATGTCATTTTCCCTTGTTGCAATCCAGCCATAAATATTATTTTGAAGTGTTCTGCTGTCAGAACACAATTATTTGCCGTCAAAGGTCAAAGTTTGGCCCTAAGTGACTCCTCAGATAATTGTCACTTTTTCTTGGCTAAAAGTAAAACATCTTTTATATTTAACTCATCCAAATCCCATTACAAATCCCATTAAAATCCTATGTCTTGTCACCCTTATTACTCATTTAAACAATTAATTCCATAACTCAATTTTACCTTACGTCCTGACCAAACAGTTGAATCACACACCCATTTTTGACCACCAAAATTTTATCTAATCTTGTCCACAATTTTAAGACACACAGGTCCATGTCCACAACATTTTTCGAAGTGAAACAAAAAGATTCGCCTACACTTTGTCTCATAGAATTAACAATGGGGTAACAGAATTGGGTCACCAATTAAAGCTAGTAACTGTTCTCAGAGCATGGATCTATAACAGACTCCTGACCTTTGACCATCGATTAATGGCCGCAAAACTTTTAATTTATCAACTCAAATAAAGTTTGATTTAAATCCCAATATATATAAACTTTTTTTTTTTTTTTAATGCATTCGTTCGTTGATCATCGTTCGTCAAGGCCAACCACATGTGACATTCATGGTTGTTTCTCGTATTTAACATGGGACAGCCAATTAATTAACACCAAGTAGATCCTCTGAGCTCAGCTCATCATTTTGACAGCATTCCAAATTTGGAAATTAGACCAACAGGTAACGTTATGCAGACGTTCACAATAGACACTGCGCTTTGCAACCAGCAGATAGCGTTTATGCAGACGTTTTACAATGGACGCCGCAGTTTATCAATTTTATATTCTGTAGCTTAATGGTAGGCAAATCTTTCATATCTAGATCTTACGAAGGAATTGATTCAATCTCCTAATTATATGTGAATACATTTTAATGGGCAATTTTTTCTCAATTAATCTTAATTTCTCCTTACACATTGACACTGTCCACCAGGTTACATCCAAATTAATTATTAAATAAATATTTTTCTCACCTTTCAATAAAAAAGGATGTACCAACCCATCTGTTTCCCTGAGCCTGGACATGCATTGTAGAGCTCAATAACCTCAATCAGATTGAACCCACCTGTCATCCTTCAAGGCCCATAAAACATGCAGAAATTTACAAGAATAACATTGCAATTTTGTGTTATTTCTCCCGTTCACAAATTATGTACACACCTTTAGCCTGCTCATTGAACAGTTAAATTTTTCCATCTTTCCACCTGTTCACATAATTTTAACCACCTGTCATGCAAAGATCGTAGATATGCAAATAAGGTAGAATATCTATATTGAACAAAAGGTCAACATGCAAATCGCACAGACGTGTGCACCCTTTTGTTATTAATACATTCATTCATATAAAGGCCAGCTTCAACCACCATTCGAGTGAATGTTAGTTCTCACCATGTCTGTAAGACACCAAGAAAGCATTTTGCAGTCACACCCAAGTTGCACCCAGCCTGACTTTAACAGGTGCACCTGTTTCTGCAAAATATCTCATCCAAATGCATTTCACGCACACCTGCAAATAAAAATATTTAAATCTATCTATCACACTACACATTCTCATTCTCCCATATCTCTGACACACCATTTCAAAACACAAACACACACACACACACACACACACACACAGCCACACACCAAACTCACTCTTGAAACCACTCTTCCTATGACATTTCAAGACATGCACACAATCACTTGAGCTCATGAACAGCTTACTTTTGACAGATACAAAATACAGGGAAAACACAAATAAAAAATACACAGTCTTCCCTTTCAATGTACAATACACTTGACCAAATGTCAAACCACTGTACCCTATGTACTCAGGCTAGGGCTACAGCAAGTACACTGGACCACAACTCCAACTCTTCTGCAAAAAGAGTGAGTTCCTGGCACAGGTCAACAACATCGCTACTAACTGCGGACACAAACTGTGATTTCGCCTGATCAAGGCCCGGTTCCCTCTTTTAACCGAATCAACCATGACATTCAACTGCCGCACATTAAACATACAGCCACAATTTCAATGTATAAATGCAACCACAATAC
The DNA here is from genome assembly GCF_964187855.1 of Myxine glutinosa. Lineage (NCBI taxonomy): Eukaryota > Metazoa > Chordata > Myxini > Myxiniformes > Myxinidae > Myxine > Myxine glutinosa. The sequence goes on from NC_136267.1 coordinate 62,253,227, forward strand.
AGCCACAATTTACATTAAACACAGTCAACACAAATGTAAATACAAGTAACAACAACCCCAATTAACACAACACTCGGGTATCAAAATCTGCAATCAGTTTGTTGGATACGTTACCAGGCGACCAGGAGCGAGGGGAGAGAGTACAGTTCGTGCTCTGGTCTCCTCTTTCGTCATCTTTCCGACAGGTTGTGGCTCATATAAATCACTCGATTGAAAGATAACTTTTACACTTCCACATTGACAAACAGAAAACATTCTGTCTGATGAGTGTTGGTAAAAGAAAAATGCACATGATTATGACTGACTCTGTCACAATGAGGTGAGATGTGTTTATCCTTTAATCTGGATGTTGACTTGTGGTAAATACAATTAACTGGTGGAACAAAGGTTCTAGTTGTAAATGCCCCTAAAGACAGCAATAAACTAAACTCTGAAAATTATCGTCTCAGGATTATAACTGTCATTGTCGGTTAAAAGGTAAGGCCACCGAGGTTCACTTATGGAAATATCGCCGACCATGCTGAGGGGCCCATGAGTGGGAGTGGCTGGCGAAGAGGAACAGCCCACCATCTTCCATACATAGCCAGTTTGCAATGAGGTAGGGTTGGCCTGAGGACTGAGACCGGTGGTTCCATCATTCTTGGTGTACCCTGCCCTGATAATACGGGAGGGGAAAAAGCAACCCTCTCCCCAACTTCTCCTGAAGACCTCCAACCATTCCTTACAACCGCATCCCCCCAACACACACATCTAGCGTGGTTTGTAATGATCTTCAGGTAGGATTTAATCTGTTTACCCTCACCTGGTCTGGTTTCCATTCAATGCTCTCAGTGCAAATTTTGGTGGGCATTACAATTCTACCTTTGAAAAGGTAATGCCACCTAATTTCACCCACTCATATTTCAGCATGCTCATTCAGATTTCAAATCTGGGTCACATGTCTCTCTGAGCTGCAACAGTGACATCACTTCACTTACAAAACTTCTTCCAGTCCAATGGTATATAAGTGTATTCTTTTTTTATGGAACCATAAGTATTGAACTTTTATGATGTCCGTGTTTTATAGCTTCTCTTATCTCCCGTGACCAAAATACGACATAAACAAGAAGAAAAAGACGTAAAATGTTATAGCCCCATGGTTGTAGTAAATGTTATAGTTTTGCTGATTGGAGTTAAAGGCCGTCAGTCAGCCAGCTTTGGTCAGATTACAAAACAAAATCTTCTGCAAAATGTGTAGTCCAATTTATTGCCTTTGTGAGGTGCACCTGTATGCCACTCGAGGACCATGCAAAATAAAGTGAAGTACACGTGTATGGCATGGCATCATATACACTGCTTGTGCCAAGTTTGAAAGAAATCGGTCCATGCATGACAATAAATGGTTGGGGATACGTTTAAGTAACAAAATGGCCGTCAGTCAGCCATTTTGGATCTGATCTAGAAAAAAGAAGATGTGCGCATGTAAGCCATAATTCATTATCTGTCTGCCAAGTTTGAACAAAATTGGTTCATACATCTCCGAGAAATGGTTGCGGACGCACGCACATATGGACGGACGGATGGATGAGACCCAATCCATAAGTCCAACGGGGGCTGATAAATGCCATTGCTAAATTTTCCAAGCAGAAAGGATTAAAACTATGCAAGCAGCGTTTTGGATTTTGGCCTCAATTTGCAATGTTACGCATTGCTTTTATTGACTTGTGCCTCCTGAGTCAGCCTTGCTTGGTTGGAGTGCGAGTTATCATTCGTTGTGTGACAGTTCCTGGCAGCTGTGATGACTGAAGATTATGAACTTGCAAAGAAACTCTGTCAAACGAGTGAGTTACTCCTGAGAATGCTGTTTATGGCCTTTTTGGAGCGCTCTTTTGCACTTATGCTTTTTCATTATTGCTGAAACCTGTGCTGTTTCGTTACCTTCTTCCTGCTTTTGCTCACGGCCATCCATCAGCACTTATGTTTGCCCCTAAACAGTTCTGATTTATGAGCCGCAAAACGTCACGGCGCTGCAGTTCCAGCCCTTGTTAGACAAGCGAATTATCCAAGGTATGTAGCACTTATTTATTTATTTTTGTATTTTCAGTGCTTTACTGCAAAATGTTTATTAGCCCATCCCCTGCACAGCAGGAGACGTGTTTCGTAATCACTTATTTGTGTGTGTGTGTGTGTGTGTGTGTGTGTGTGTGTGTGTGTGTGTGTGTGTGTGTGTGTGTGTGTGTGTGTGTGTGTGTGTGTGTGTGTGTCTGTCCGGGCTGTAACTTTTTTTACCACTTGAGCTGTAGTCATCAAATTTTCACCAAAGCCTTATTACGATAATACGGAGAAGGTAAATTAATAATTTTGCCAGAAGGTCAAAGGTCAGAATCACATAAAATCATCAATTTTCATCCAATTGACCTGAAATTTCTATTTACCTTGAACTTGAAATTTATTATTATCCACAGCAAAATCAACATCACTTTGACTACAATGCCATTTTTTTTTAAAGTAAAGTAAAAAATGATTGGATAATAGGAACCAGAAAATAGCATAAGATGCTAATCAGGTCTAGTACCTTAACATTTAAACATTTGAATCGGTTTGATTTATTAACATACAGTTAATCTCGCATTAAATACTTTGTAAGAGTTTTACAGAAGCACAGTCGTGAAGTTTTCTTTTGAATATCTAACGGTAATACATTCCAAAAATTAGTACCTGTGTATGTATGATATAGAAAATCTCCCAAGAGATGCGTGACATTTTGGTACGTACAGTTTTTCACTTTCGTTTTGTCTGGTACGATATTTATGTTATGTCAAACGATGAAATCATACATAAAGCTACAAACAGACAGTCTATGCAATAGAAACACATTCAACAACTTCAATTCTTTAAACAAAGGCTTTGACTGTGACATAATTGTACTAAATGTGAGAGTGTGCAAAGACATCTTCTAAGTTAAACTACTTTCATACACTTCGTACACTTCAAACTAGTTTCATAAGTACTACCCCACACTTCGATTCCATATGCAATATGTGGCTGTATAAATGCCTTATCATACTAAAATATGCCATTTGGTGTCTGTCTGTCTGTTTGATGAATTTTTGACCCCAATACATTCTGTCGTTACTTATCCAATCTCAACCAAACTTGACAGGATGACGAAGTTGTAGCACAATGAATGTTGTAGCGCATTCATTTGCCCCCCTCCCCAAGGGGGTTTTCTCCCCCAAGCAGGTTTTCCCCACCATTGCCTTCAATGGGGTCGCATGTTGAGGTGTATATCCATATTAAGTTAGCTTTATTGTGGCGTTTTTCCAAAGCAGCTTCGAATAACAAAACTAACGATAATAACATAATATTAATGTTATTACAAAACAATATTAGTACCATTAATATTCCACCTCCCCAAAGGTGTTTTTCCTCCTTGAACAAACATCGAGTCAACGTTTATAAATAGCTTATCATGGTGTTTCCATAGGAGCAACGGCCCAACGGCGTCCACCAGAAGTCAAATGTTATAAACCACAAACACGCATGATTAGCTTTTTAAACAGTCGCTAATGCTGTTTATAACACTAAACAAAGAAATTTGGAGGAATCCCAACATCCGTGAGGTAAGTTTTACTTACAGAACTGAGCGAAGATCTACTGTACTCTATATACCCCACAGGGTTAGGGAAATAACACGACCCTTCCTGGTGCTAACATGGCATTTTTTGTGGTGGCCTTTTGAAACTCGCTCCTGCTGTTTAACACGAAACTGAAAGGGAGGAAGCCCGGATTGTGCTCATTTGCCAAGCTGCTAGCTAGTGCTTGCCAAGCCAGCTGTTCCTTAATGGTTTTTAATGGAGTGCTTGCTCGAATGCTTAAACCACTTGGTGATCTCTCCACAAGAAACTTGGTAAATGAACACACACACAATGTTCTTGAGACCCAACCATAGATCGACTGTAATCTATATACCCCAAAGAGGAATGACCCTTCCTGCCTCTCCCGTAGTGACCGGGTGTACTAGTGAATTAAAATCAAAATGCGTCTTCGGACATAGTTTTGCAATCCATATAAAATACCAACTTTTTCCGGATTGATTTATTAAACTTTTCAATATGATTTTTCCAAAAAAGCTGCTTATCTAAAAAATAATCAACCCAACAAATGATGTATGATCAACCTCACTTATTGTGGTTTCTGCAATCGTGAGGCTTCCATGTACTGTAATAATTTTCTGTCATCCTCTAATAAGTATATAATTTGTCTTAGATGAGTTAATTGTAAGTTTATTTACATTACACCTACTTGTAACCATTTCCATATGTGTACTTCTCTCATATCGACTGCAGCTTGGCCCTTTGGGAAAGTATGAAATCAATTAGAATCATCTGCAAAGAATCTAAAATTAACATAGTGGCATTTGGCAAATCATTAATATAAACAAGAAACAAAGTCGGTCCCAAGACCGAGTCTTGTGGAACACCACAATATATGGCATTTTAAAGGAATTTTCTCCACCATGATTTACAAATTGAGTTTGATTTAATAAATAATTTCTTAACCACTGTAAACATAGTCCTTGTATGCCACAATGTGCCAATTTACCACATAAAATCTCATGATCATTGTGTCGAAAGCTTTTTGGAAATCTATAAACATTCCAATAGTCTACCCTCATCCAAAATTTTTTAAATATCATTTGCTAAATATTGTAACGGATTTGAGAAACCTTGCACTTGGTGTAATTGTTGTAAATATCACCCTCTGTAAATAATGTAATGATTCCTGTAAATACCTCCATTTGTGTAAAGGTCAAAGGTCGTCCTTTTAGTTAGTCCATCGCACACACATAGAGAACCATAGGATCCCTCAATAGTTATATCATTATTATGTGTTCCAGTTTAAGGCTCTGTTTTCCATTAGTTGACTCTGCATTGCACCAAATCAAATAAGATAGATCCCCTACAATATCGCCGTGGCCTTCAAAGCGCCAGCACGGCGGCGTTCGCCACCGTTGCATTGGGTGGTTGTTATTGGCATCATCATCGCCCCAAACTCCATTGAACACGAAGTCATCTCGGAGCAGAAGGTGGGAGGAGTCAGCCAAGCGCCAGGAACAAGGCGTGGCTCTGCCAGCGCCTCATCAAGGGGCGGGACCGGTGAGCCCTCGCGACCAACCAAGGCCGAGGCGAGCTCACCGGTGGGCGTTTCCAAAAGGCAGGCGGCTTGATCGCACCAGGCGCAATATAAGCGCACGCGCAAGCCTATTCAGGGAGAGGCATGATCCAGCTGAACCGGAGAAGACAGAAAGACGTGAGGGGGTGCTGATATTGCGGCAATAAACCGAGACCCTCTAGGGGCCCTATTGTCGCCGGTTGTGAAGACGCAGAGCTTCCGGCTGCTGTTCGCTCTGAGCCCGGAGCGTGAACTTCAACGCTTACCGCTGCCTGGATCCTTCTCCCCCCCTGATGCATCCTTACCAACGGCCTGGACCATTCGCTTCCTGAGCCATTCCTGCCTTCATTCCCCACTCGTGTAAGTCTGCCTGTCGTCTGTCTGTCTGTGTTGTCTGGGATTTATAAGTTAAGCTTGTTTAAGGAATTGCTCTGTGTCCTTCTGCTCCTTCCATTTCCCTGTAAATTACATTTCTTATCTTTTCTTCTCTTTGATTGTGCTTGTGTAAATAATTAATAAATATCTGTTCTTCCTACCTTCGTCTTCTTCTTCATGCTCGTCCGATCGTCCCTGTCTTTTACCCATTGAACACCTGTGGCACGATTTGGCCAACGCTCAGAATCGGGTTAGTCCTTGATAAATGGCTCGAACTTCGGGTTGCTAAAACCGCTCAGCAACTAGTCCATCTAAAACCGTGGTTCGAGCAGAAGTTATTCCCTCGTTCCCAGCTGGCGATAGCAATTAGGTACGTAGCTAACCCCTAGGCCTAACAAACCCTACCTACCGTCGGTCCGTGAAGGACGTTGTAGCTTCAGGATCGGCGACGGCCAGTAAAAAGGACAAGGGGTTAACCCCCCTTGGCAAGGGGAGCGCCGTCGTCCCCAGATCCGTAACAATATATTTAAGGTTAATTTTGTACTGTATTGTTTACGAAAACCAAACTGTTGTTTATGAAATACTGTAATGGGTTTTGGTCGTTCGACCGTGTTAGTCGGTGTCTGTGACTTGTGGGCATGCTACAATGAACACGACAGCACTTACAGTAATTAAACAATTACTGTATTGAAACAAAAGGTACAGTAGCAAATGTATGGCAATATTCACTGTTATAGTCGGTCGGACCGAATCTACATCCGTGTACTCCTTTGACATTCACGGGTCTCCTCTTGGCCTGTCCAATGATGCTGCGGGACACCTCCGCTTGTCACCCTTTATAAACAGTTTGTTAAATACTCCATGCACCTTTTTACCCATGGCACGGTAGGCCTTGAATTCCCGCTCTGCGTCGAGTCTCACGAAGAATCCTTGTCAGTATAGTCAGAGCTAAACTGCATTCTCACGCTTCTCCGGAGACGTAAGTATTCCACCTGACACACAGTCCAAATGAGTTATAATATACTGGCAAAACTCATACATCAAACGTGACTGGAAACCATATTATTATCGCTTTGCAAAAACACTCTAGCAGCACCGCACCCTCTGGGCTCTCCTCTGTCTCCTCATTTTCCTGGTTTTCCTGCGCTCCCCTTTTTAACCAATCGGCAATGCCCACGGAACCATCGTGATATCTCTCGAGTATTCCTCAAACATTACCCAAACATTATTAATCAAACATTATTACTTCCTTGCATTTTGAAAACATGAAACAAAGGTTCCCTTATCTGGCAATGCAACAATATTGTTGCGGATATGAGGACTGTATATTTTTTTGATTGTGTGAATTATTATTATTGTTTATTCTGCGCCTCCTGCCTCCGGAGCTGTGTAAAGGTCAAAGGGCATCCCATAATTAGTCCATAAAGCATCCACACCACAGCCAATAATAGAATACCCCTGTTCGATAGTTATATCTTATTCTGTGTTTTAGGGTAAGGCTGTGTCTCCCATTAATTGAAATACTCCATTGCACCAGTGAAAGAGATAGATTCCCTTCATTCCCATTCCCAAAACCTCCATTCCCCCTTTTTGTCGATTGGCAATTACCTCCCCTCCAATAACCGCCATTGACCACGAGGCAGGGTCGGAGAAGAAAGGCGTGTCTCCACCTCGTCATAGAGGGGAGGAGTGAGCCAGCCCCACTCGACCAACCATGAGCCAGGGGTTTGGCTAGAGAGGGCGGAGGAAGAGCGATCGGGGAGGTTCGCAAAGGTTGAGGGGCGGGGCCTATATAACCCAAGGCAGGGCGTGTCCAAAGGAGATGAGCTTTGACGGGATGAGCTACGACAAGAGCGGAGTGTGTGGTTTTTTTGGTCAGAGCTGGGTTGGTCGTCAGTGGTGGTCAGTGTTTGCGTAGAGTGGAGGGGTTGCGTTGAGTTGTCGGTGGTGAGGAAGAGTTGGACTTACAAAGAGTCCTGGAGTTAGTAAGAGAGAGAACCCGTCACGCGAGAGAACCCGTCACGCCAGACCCCCCACCAGCAGCGTTGGCTTGGCTCCACCAAGCAGCTCCGACCCGCTACCCCGCGCACACGACAGGATCGGTGGCATCGGCGGCCGTCGAGGTCCAGCCCGACGTCCCGTGCGGGATCAAACTCCAGCCAGCTCCGGGCCTTCCTCCAGCCACCCACCTCCTGTCATTCCTGCCTGCAATTTCCATCCATTTGCGTACGTCAGTCTGTCTTTTGTTTGTTCTGTCCCTGGGTTAATTAAGACTGTAGGTAAGCTAGCGTTGCACTGTGTATCTAATCTCGTCTGTAAATAAACGTGACTGCTTTCTTTTTGCTTGTGTGTATAATAAATCCAATTACTCTTCTGTACGTCTTCTCGTCTTATTCCTTTTCCTCTTTGCATTCGGTCGTTTTAGAGTTTTCCAGATTGGGCAGCTGCGGTGCGATACGGCCAAAGTTTGGGGTGAATCGGGTGAGTTGGGGAAGAATCGGGGGAACTGTTAGGTCGCGGTCATACCAACCGCTCGGTCAAAAATAACATCTTAACCGCGACAGTAACAATTGGTGTCAGGAGTGTCGGATTCGGACCTGGGACTAAATTTATTTAGCCCAAATTTTGGACACCAATTGTGTTATTACCATAACAATTGGTGTCTGGGAGTGAGATACGGACCCGAAGCGCGCTTAACGCGCTCAAAATTACAAGCTGCTGGAAATTTGTGTTGTTTTACAAAAACCCGAATTTTGAAATCGCGCCATGGCTGGTCAAGGCGATCGGATGCCGGTGGGTGAGCTAGAGGAGGGGTTAGGAGTAACACAGGACCTCGGGGTAATGTATATGGAGGAGGTGGTTGAGGGGGTATCAGACGCACAAAATGGCGCTATCGCGCACGTGGTTGTAGCGGCACCAAATTTTGCCGCGCCTGTGACCGTAGCAGCACCAAGTTGCGCTGCGCACGTGGTCGCGGCAGCCGAGCCAGAAATGCCGGAGTACATGCGAGTCTTTATGATTCAAATGATGGCAAAAATGGATGCCCAAAATGATAAGTCCACCCGAGAGCGAAGAGAAATGGGTGAGCGGTTGGGAAACCAAATTGTGGGATTGAGGGCTAATAGTGAGCGACAGAGTGAGCAAATGGGGGGCAAAATGGGGGAAATGGGAGAAATGGGGGAACGGCTAGAAGCTAAATTTGAGGGATTAGACAAGAAATTTGAGGGATTAGACAATGGGTTAGAGGGGGTGAAAAATGGGTTAATGGGGTTAGAAAATAGGATGGAAGACAAATTGCGGGAAATAGGGGAACAATCTGCCCGGGAAATCAAACGAATGGGGAACCAGATAGAGGAGGTGCAAATCGGGTTAGAAAGTAAACTGGATGCTCAGAGGGATGAATTGGGACAGATGAGGGTGGCATCTACAAAAGAGAGGGAGGAGATGAAAGAGGAGATACGACGAGGTGTAAGTGAGGAGGTCTCGGGGGTACGCGAGGAGGTAAAGCGAGGCGAAAAGCGTATCGAGAAAGAGGTGAGGAATAATACGGCTAGGTTACAGGGGGGCATAGAAGATCTGACGGAGGAGGTGGAACAGCTGACGGAGGGACAAAAAGAACTAGTGGAGCAGGTACAAAAGAACACTGCGGTACTAGGAGGGTTAAAGGCGACACAAAAAGAAATTAAAAATGACTTAATAGCGACACAGAGGCAATGTCAGATGGTACGTGAGGGACTGACAATGAGGTTGGACGAGGTGACAGAGGTAATGGAGACGAAGGACCGGCAGGTGAGGATGCACATAGAGACAGTCACGGTAGCTTTAGAGGACGAACTTGAGGAGACGCACCGGGAAATAAAAGAGGTGAAGCAAAAATTAGAGGAAGTGGAAGAAGAGGTGAGTGAAATTAAGAAAAGACGGACAGAAACTAAAAGAGAAATCCAGGAGGAGGTGATGGAATTGGTACAAGGTCGGTGCTCAACTCATAATGTGATGCTCACTAACCAAATAAAGAGTGTGCAGGTGGCGAAAGAGGTGCGGAGACGAGGTGCCAAGGTGAGTGGCGAAATATTCGGCAATGTATATGATGTGAGGAAAGCTTCAGTCGGCTTGGGGATTGGTTTGGATCCGGGTGTTCGTGAAAGGCCGTTGGTGAAGTGTGCGACAGGTCTGGTGTGCGAAAAAAAGAGGTGTGCGAGAATGTCCGACCATGGAGTGTGTGAGGAAAAAGTGCGCGCCGACCAGTGAGTGTGCTGTCGAGAGTGAGTCGGTAGTAGCGCGTGTGCGAGGGAGCACATGGAAGCGCGGTGTGGTGAGTGTTACGGAGGAAGTAACGAAAAAGTGTGCGCAAGAGGATGCGCGAGAAAGGAGTGTAACGGACGGGTGCATGGGGAAAGCGCATGCTGTCAAGAGTAAGGGAGAATGCACGCCTGTGGTGAGTGTTACAGAGGGTGTAACGGGAGAGTGTGCGCAAGAGTGTGCGCGAGAAAGGTGTGTAACGGACAGGGGCATGAGGAAAGAGTGCGCTGTCGAGAGTAAGGGTGAGTGCGTTGTCAAGAGTGGTGGTGAGAGTAGTGAGAGTGGCACGGAGCGTGAGTTAGTTGTGACAGGTGAGCAAGGATGTACACCTGGCATGGAAGGATGCACACCTGGAATGGTAGAGCGTGTGTGGGAATGCACACTTGAGTTGGTCGTGAGGCACGTGGTTGGGTGTGCGAGTGAAAGCACACCTGTGATGGTCACAGAGGAGGTGACCGAGGAAGGGGCGCGAAGAGGTGTGTTGGTGAGGTGTGCGAGCGACGAAGGTGTGCCAAGGTGCTCGGTGGTCAGGTGTGTGACCAAGTCTGTGAGCGGAATGAGTGTACCGAGGTGTGTAAGGAAAGGTACAAGGAGCATGGGAACAGCTGGAGGTATGAGCAAGAAAGGGGTAGCGTATGCGTGTAAGCATGCAGGTGAAGCATCGACGGTAACCGGGTTAGCGGTTAGAGCGACTTTTAGCCGAATCGGGTGCTCGGTGCGTGCCGGGCTTCGCGTGCCGCGAGAACCAGCGGGGATCCGAGCCACGGCGGGTTCGAAAGGACCGCCGTACGCGATCCACGCTGGGCCTCGCTTGGAACGGCCGCGTCCGTGCTCCACTAGGCGGAGCGGGCAGCTCGATAGGAAGGGTCGTCATGGCGACCACTTTTTGTTGAGACGTGCCGGCAGGTCGAGATCGGGACATTGGATGGCTCCACGCCGAGGTGGTGCGTGGGATCTCGGCCCGGGTAAGCCCCCGTCCCTGCCCCGAATGCGGGACGTATCCAGCCGCTGGCACAAAACAACCCGCATTCATTGCTCGGCTGTACGAAGCCGGGCTGTAGACGTGAATTGGCGCACCGAGAGGATCTAATAAGTATACGGGTGATGAGGTTAGTGTTTTGGACCCAAAAATTAGAAAAAGGCAAAATTTGATGATTGGTACGGTGATTAGCGGTAAATGGCAAATTTTTGATTTGTTGGATTTGGACGAGCGAAATTGATAGGACCTCCCCGATGTGGTGGGATGGCAAATCCACCATCCCTCACAGCGGGGGGGCAAAGGAGCACTAGCTTATGGGGTATATGGCAGTGAAAACTAGCCCGGGTGGGTTAGGATATTGTGTGTAGGGACCTAGAAGATGACATTAGGTGACGTTAAGGTTAGTTAGTGACAAGGATACCTGTAGTGGGGACGCAGGTAGAGTAGATTGGATGATAATGACGTGGGAGCGCAATAGTTTAAAGGGGCGACTGGGAAGCGCAAGTTTCAGAGGGGAGTAGTTCGAAGAGATGATGCCGTGTGTTTGAGGATTGAACAGGTGTGATTGCACAGGTGTGCAACTGAACAGGTGGATGGAGCAGTGTATGAGTGAGTGAAGGTGATTGTGTATTGTGCTGACCAAATGGTCTAGGAAGAGGAGGAGGGTGCAGGTGGCACCAGGTATGATTGCACAGGTGTGCAACGACAGGTGAATGGAGGACAGGTGTATGGAATAAATGGTATGGAGTATTGGAATGGATGGTCGTGGAGTGAGTATGGTGGAAATTGTGGAGTGGAGTGGATGGTGCGAAGGTGTGAATGGGGGAAGAGTGGACCCCCATCACGAATACCCAGGGCGGGTAGTGTAAGTGTTAGGTAGAGGGTATAGGTAAATTGTGGTTGGATATTGGCATCTGTGGTGCGAGGTGAAAGAATGGTATTTGGATGGGTGCATTCGTGTTGTGGAAATGGCTGGGCATGTAGCCTGTTAGTGTGTGTAGTTGGTTTGGGCACTCCACCACTGTGAGGATGTCGGCCAGGTGAGGCCGCAGGTGGGGTCTGGGAGCCGGTAGTTGTGGATGGGGCCCGAGGATCCGGAGGACGGACCCGGGTAGCCCAGTGCCAGAGGGCACCAAGGGGTGACAGAGCCAGGAGGGGCTTTCCCCAGTTAGATAGGTTAGGGTGAGGAGCAGGTAAGCTCGGGTGGCAACTACAGTGGTGGAGGTGTGCAGGTGGGTAGACCTGCTGGGAGAGCTACACGTCACAGCCCAGAAATTGTGCGAGGGCACCGGGAGATGAATCGGGGGAGTGAGACCCCAAATTGAGAAGCACCACAGTTTGGTCAATGGGAATTGGTTTTTAGAACCCATAGTGTAAGTTGGCCAATGGATTGGCAGGGAGAGACCCCGGGTAGTGTAAAGTGTGTTAAGGTCATTTAGAGGATAGTTAGGATTGGAGTCTCCTCGCACCATCTGCATCCACTCACCTGAGGTGACAGGAACTCCACACCATGCCATGTTTTGATTATTTTTTACTGTGCAAATGTTTGGATTGTGAGACGCATCATGACGTGGGTGTGACATTGTGCTTTGTTGTTCCATCTCTTCCTCCTTATGAGGATTGATGATGAATTGGGTAATGGCAAATTTTGGTTAGAGGGATTGTGGTGACGAATTTGGTATTGGAGAAATATGGGGAGACGAGACATTAGCGACGAATTTGTAAATGTGTAGATTTTGTACATATGGGGTAAGGGCAAGGGTAGTGTAGGTGACAGGGGGGTGACGTACGGTAGGGACGAGCTTTCTCACTTCGCTCTCCGTACGCATTTCGCCTTGCATTGCCTTATTGACGTGTACCCTTGTGACCTTACCCCTCGCTCATTTCTCTTGTCCCCCTTTTGTCTCCCACATGACCTGTGCGCCATTGGGCGCCGAGGGGAGCGTGCGTGAGTCGGCCATTGTGCGCCCGGAACTCTCAGAACCAGCTGTCTGCATCGATGCACCACATTATGGACCACATGTCTGTGGCCGAGCACTACTTATGGACCCCATGGGTTGGGGCATGGCCCCTCTGCTGGAACCGGCCATGAGGGCCCGAAATCTTGCTGGCGGACCTTGGCCACAGGACACCGATGCCCCACAGGTGAACCACACGTAGTCGGCCCTGTGGGCCATAAATAAAGAAAATAAAAATGGACACATTGGGTGCAAGTTTTAATACAAATAGGCCGCCAGTAAGCAAAGCAAAGGAATGACAACAACTGGAAGAAATGATAATAGCCAGCAGAGGGAGCCGAAGAGCAAGAGATCACCTGCAGGGTTAGGGGTTGTTTGGTTATTTTTATCATTGAACACTGATGAACTGTGGTGACTGCACCGATTGGTGCTTGGGGGTGTATTGGTGCGTTTTTGGGTGCTTTCATGGTGCATTGATGCAGAGCAGACTGTCTCCCCCCCAGAAAGAACAATCACAGGTCCTGGGTTAGTTTTGTAAATAAAAATAGCGTCATTGTAAATAATGCTCCCCACCATCAGTGTATAGTTTGAAGACAATTCCGCAATTCGGTTAACTGTGGGCGTAAGTCTGTTAGGCAGGGTGCAATGGAGCAGCGGGACACATTTATTTATGTTTTAAAAACTGTCGCACTCAGGGTCAGGTTAAAAGTAGAGGGAACTACACCTACGTGTCACACTAAATAAAAAGTTGTAGGCCCGGGACGTGCCTAAGAGGAGGAGGGTGCAGTGTTGCGGATATGAGGACTGTATATTTTTTTGATTGTGTGAATTATTATTATTGTTTATTCTGCGCCTCCTGCCTCCGGAGCTGTGTAAAGGTCAAAGGGCATCCCATAATTAGTCCATAAAGCATCCACACCACAGCCAATAATAGAATACCCCTGTTCGATAGTTATATCTTATTCTGTGTTTTAGGGTAAGGCTGTGTCTCCCATTAATTGAAATACTCCATTGCACCAGTGAAAGAGATAGATTCCCTTCATTCCCATTCCCAAAACCTCCATTCCCCCTTTTTGTCGATTGGCAATTACCTCCCCTCCAATAACCGCCATTGACCACGAGGCAGGGTCGGAGAAGAAAGGCGTGTCTCCACCTCGTCATAGAGGGGAGGAGTGAGCCAGCCCCACTCGACCAACCATGAGCCAGGGGTTTGGCTAGAGAGGGCGGAGGAAGAGCGATCGGGGAGGTTCGCAAAGGTTGAGGGGCGGGGCCTATATAACCCAAGGCAGGGCGTGTCCAAAGGAGATGAGCTTTGACGGGATGAGCTACGACAAGAGCGGAGTGTGTGGTTTTTTTGGTCAGAGCTGGGTTGGTCGTCAGTGGTGGTCAGTGTTTGCGTAGAGTGGAGGGGTTGCGTTGAGTTGTCGGTGGTGAGGAAGAGTTGGACTTACAAAGAGTCCTGGAGTTAGTAAGAGAGAGAACCCGTCACGCGAGAGAACCCGTCACGCCAGACCCCCCACCAGCAGCGTTGGCTTGGCTCCACCAAGCAGCTCCGACCCGCTACCCCGCGCACACGACAGGATCGGTGGTATCGGCGGCCGTCGAGGTCCAGCCCGACGTCCCGTGCGGGATCAAACTCCAGCCAGCTCCGGGCCTTCCTCCAGCCACCCACCTCCTGTCATTCCTGCCTGCAATTTCCATCCATTTGCGTACGTGAGTCTGTCTTTTGTTTGTTCTGTCCCTGGGTTAATTAAGACTGTAGGTAAGCTAGCGTTGCACTGTGTATCTAATCTCGTCTGTAAATAAACGTGACTGCTTTCTTTTTGCTTGTGTGTATAATAAATCCAATTACTCTTCTGTACGTCTTCTCGTCTTATTCCTTTTCCTCTTTGCATTCGGTCGTTTTAGAGTTTTCCAGATTGGGCAGCTGCGGTGCGATACGGCCAAAGTTTGGGGTGAATCGGGTGAGTTGGGGAAGAATTGGGGGAACTGTTAGGTCGTGGTCATACCAACCGCTCGGTCAAAAATAACATCTTAACCGCGACAGTAACAATTGGTGTCAGGAGTGTCGGATTCGGACCTGGGACTAAATTTGTTAGGCCCAAATTTTGGAGCACCAATTGTGTTATTACCGTAACAATATAAATGAGCTCTTTTCTAAACCAAACAATAACACCACGGAGGCAACAAATCATGCTTCCACTTACGATCATCCATACAAGTTATGTAGACATTTTAAATGATCAAATTTCTTGCTCATTAACCAATGACCAGTCTATCTTATGTATCACCACGTTTTATCTGTCATTAATCAGATTTAGCATGCAACTTAAAATGCTGTAAACATGACTCTATACAGTATATACCACGATCCGCGTTTAACTGACACTGATCTGGTATACTGACAAATGCGTTTCAACCGACAAATACGTGATTCATTTCTTTAAAAAACAAGTATTCTTTCATTTGCCAATTTTTCAAACACATTGGCTAGAATGAATAATACAGATACTGGTCGATAATTACCTGGATTATCTTTTTGTCCTTTCTTATAAATTGGTGTTGCTTTAACTATTTTCATTAATTCTGGAAAACGTCCCGTCAAAAAAGACTGATTAAAATATATGTTAACGGTTTTACAACCAAATGTGCTGCATCTTTTATCAATCTAGCTGGCATATTATCATAGCCACATGCTTTGTCTTCTCTCAAAGATGTGAGTTTGTCCTCAACCTCACATTCTATAATTGGTTTCCAGAATAATGAGCATCCAGCTTCATTACCAAGATATTTACTAAAATTATCATTCATGGCAGTATCAGGGATTTTTTAAGGCTAAATTAGGACCATCATTTACAAAGAAGTCATTAAAGGCTTCCCCTATTTCTGTAGCAGATGTAAATACTTCCTCCCTCCCATGTCTTTCTATACGTAACTTCTCAACATGAGTGCCTCTCGATCTCCGATTTCCACTATGAAGCAGATCATTAATAGTTCTCCATGTCTGACCGGTGTCTTTTCTATGAGTCATAAATAACCCACTATAGTATACTCTATTTGCATTCCTTAAGACAGTTGTTAAAATATTTCGATACCTCTTATATCTTGTCAAATATTCCTCGTCATGTTTAGACGCTATGCCTTTAGAATACAACCTATGCTAAGTCTTAATTGATTTTTTAATACCTTTTTTAATCCATGGTTTTTGATTCTTCTTCCGATGAATGCATCTCAGTACCATTGGGGCACGTCTGTCACAAATCATTTTAAAAGACTCTAAAAATAAATAATATACTGTATCCACATCAATACATTCTACCGTTCTTTGCCCTGTTTCAACAGAAGGATCCTGGCAATAGGCCTCCATATTGTAATGTTTATAGGATCTATAACTTAATATTTCTTTACATCTTTCTACTAATCTATTCTCAAAACTGGCAACGTTTGGGAAATGATCATAAATATCTGTAAAAATAGTCCCCACATGTATCATGTATACATTTTAAAGAGAAGTTAGGATAAAAATATGATCAAAGAGGCTGAAGAATTGCTGACTCCAGTGCATGTTTGTATTAACTGTTGCATCCCTACGCATTGTAGTAATGTAAGAAATAATTCTGCATAATTTTCTAGATTATGAATATTAATGTTGAAATCACCCATCAAAATACACGCTGTTTTATCTACTTTCATATTTTCTAGTGTACACAGAAACTATTTTGTAAATCAACAATATCTGTATTTGGTTTCCTTTATACAACTCCTATAATGACCTTTCTTTTTTCAATTTCTGTCTGAAGCCAAATCGATGCGTAACATCACCTGTTAAAATCTTATATTTAATTGACAGATTAATATAATATGCTCCAAAACGACCTCTTCGCCTTGCAGCATTACGACAATTTAATTCCAATGAGTAACCGTTTAGACCTAACAAATTTGGTGACGAAACTTGCCATACTTTTGAAACACCAATGATGTGGAAGTCTGTTTCTATACAATGTTCATATAATAATCTGAGACCTTCAATATTTTTATTAAATGATCTTATTGTCCCCCGTCGCACCGCGGAGCGAAAGGGGGACTATGGTTTTCCCCTCCGTCGGTGTGTGCATCCGCCCGTGCGTGCGTGCGTCCGTCCGTCCGTCCGTGCGTGCGTGCGTGGCGGACGTGCGTGCGTGCGTGCATAAGCGAGGGACCAACTTCTAATTTGGTGTGTGGATGCAACTAGGCATAAGGAAGAACGCTATTGAAAATTGGGTCGCCACGTCAAACGCCAAGATGGCCGCCACCATATATATGTCTGAACCTTGTGAGTGAAATATCTTGAAAAATAAACGAACTACTAACTTCTAATCTGGTGTGTGGGTGTATTTAGGCAAAAGGAAGAACGCTATTGAAAATTGGGTCGCCACGTCAAAATCCAAGATGGCCGCCTTGCGTCTTACACTTTGTCAACTCACATCATTTCACCGACGGGGGACCTGGGCGTAATGCTTGTATTAATGTGAGAAACATTAAATGCATTCTTACATACTTCATTTAAATATTATGTATTTGGGTAAAGATTTTAAAAACATTATGGTAAAAGCCTTCACCTCCTTCTTCTTCTTCTTCTTCCCAATTTGTCTCGGCTAATTTGTGGAAATGAAAATATTTTTGCAATAAACCTAAACACTCAGCGCAAAAGGCCAAATCAAAGGGGACATAATTGTCATATAGGCAGTATGGTCAATTTCACATTATTTCAACCAATGCTGTGACTGTCAAGCTAATTCTGGAGTCAAAAAGTGTTGCACAGGATGGAAATAAATAGATAAACAAGAAGATGTCATGCAGAGCACAATACTTGCAAAATCCACCCCTCCCCCCCAAAAAAGTTGTCATGGATACATCAAATTGTTCATTTCATTAAGATTAAAATTGACGATCTAAATCAAAGCTTGGGTCAATCGGATTAAAATTGATGTTTTGTCAGAAGAAAATTGATGATATTAGAAGTTTGACCTTGAGCTGTCCTTTGACCTTTTGACCTTGAGTTGACCTTTGACAGTTTGACCTCAAAATAGTTGGTTTCCCTATTCATGGAGGCAATATGCAAATGCTGTTCTATTTTCAAGTCAATCTGATGAAAATTGATGGGTTTTTTTCAGAGGAAAATTTATGACTTTGGAAGTTTGGCCTTGAGTTGACCTTTGACCTTTTGACCTCAAAAATAGTTGGTTTCCCTATTTAGTGACTCGATATGCAAATGCTGTTCAATTTTCAAGTCAATCGGATGAGAAATGGCGATTTTAGAAATATGACCTCCAGGTGACCTTTGACCGTTGACCTCAAAATCAATAGGCTTCTCAATTGTAATGACCTCTACAATTTGGTGAAGTTTAATGACGATTGGTTTACAATTGTGACCTGTAGGCTGGGGACAAACAAACAAACAAACAAACAAACAGACTGAATAACAAACGCACCCGACCAATATCTATCTATAATTCCACTAATCTCTGTGTGTATGCGACCGCTGTTTCTCGACAACTACCGGTCCGATATACTTGAAACTTGCCAGGTATATTGCTGGGGACCCGAGGATGTGCCTTTTCAAGGTTTCATATTAATCGGACAAGTAGTTACCGAGCTATGTCCAAAAAACGATTCGACCAATCAGAGAGCAGCGAGCTACCGAGCTATAGCGATTTAGCCGTTCGCCGTTCGCTTTGGCTTTGCGAATGGACCAAACCATTTCATGTAAATAGAGGGGGGGGGGTTCTACCGTACTCGCAAGCCGTTCGCTTTGGCTTTGCGAATGGACCAAACCATTTCATGTAAATAGAGGGGGGGGATATAATTTTAGATATATATATAGTACGGGCATGCCCTAGTACTTGAAAAATCTTAGATTTTGCAAGTAATAAATACGAGTTCAATGCAGGGGGGCAATAATAATAGGCCCATCTGATCATAGCCTGCGCCAGTGTTGCCAATCTATGGTTGTTTGTCTTTCCTCTGTCCTTTTTAAAATGCTGAGCATCAAGGAAGGAAGCAGCAGTCAGTACATACCACTTTTAGTCTTTAGTATGATTTGACTAGGGTTTGAACCACTGACCTCCCAGACTCAGAGTAGAAAGTGGACACTCAAACCATTACAACAAATAGGTTGGACATTACTATCCATGTTTTGTTGCCCACAATGCCAGAACAGAAAGAGGCAGAGGAAAACCAGGAAGACAGTGATGATGAAGAAGAAGAGGAAGGAGAAGAAACAAGTTCTGACGATTAATATCATCCTTGGAAACTGTTTGTTATTTTCACAATTGTAAACCTAAAAGGCAAGCAGTGGTGTGGTGGCATGGATTTGTGATTTCTGAGTGATCCTAATGTCGAATTTTGTAATCTGTCATGAATTTGCCTGGATTCTAATACTCTATAACAGTGGTGGGCAACCCAAGCTAATCAGAGGGCATAAGCTGAGTCCTAGAATGACTCCAAGCACCATAAGCCCCCACCCCCCCCCCCCCGCCCCCCGCACCCCACTTTTTACATCAAAAATAAAACAAGTCAAAATAATGGATGCATATGTCTGTCCGGCCTTCGTAAAATGATGGACTTGTCTACACTCAGAAGTGGGGATATGTTACTTGTTGATCTGAGTGGTATATCTCATAGCAGTATGTTATAGACTTGTTAGGTCAGAAGACCAAATGTCTCTGCAATAAGCTTGGTGTTAACTCTTCTGAGGTTAACGTGAACTTGATCTCATCGAAGTTGAGACACGACCTTCTTATGGTTGACCTTTCGGGAGTTGGTGGAAGTCTCATTCACATCAACTTGTGATAAAGGACCTTGCAGAGATTCATTCGCCGTATACAATTCTTGTGAAGTTAATGTGACAGTGCAGTTTTTACTGCTACATTAAGCCAATTATAGCATCAGTTCGTTTCCCTCCTCAACTTGGAGCAATCCATTTTCCCCTTTCCCCCACGCTGACGCGAAGTGGAATGGGAGAGTCCAGTAGAAGAACTGGTTCAACCAGTTGTGCAGCGATTCTCTTCAGAGAGCATGGGCAAGCTTTTGCAAAGCAAAACATGTACAACTTGTAACTGGAATTTTGCGGTCTGCAGTATGGAATCAAAGGGAGGCACCAAGCGCCCCTCCCTTTATATAAGGGATCGTTTCTCTGTATGCAGCTTTAACATGGGGACTGAAAATACTGTTACATTTGTAGGGGGTAGGCGATACCTTAGTCCAGGTAGAATGCATAGGTAGTGTGCTTCGACTGTCGTGAAGAAGACGAAACCTCGATGTATCATAAGTCGGAAATTCATGGAGACTGTATGTCAGGTAAGCTTGTATCTTCATCCCCATGAGAGGGGTGGGGTTTGTTAATTAGCGAGGGATTATGGGTAAATTAATCCCCTGTTTGTAATTGTCTCTGTAACATTTTCCTGTGTTCCTTATGACACCGCACTACACACCATAGCCAAGCCCAGCAATCGACACCATACTTAATGACACGAATTAAAAACCAACCGGAAACCAGGCATCGAACACTACTGCTGGTGCCGCAGCCGCTACATCACCACCTCAATCAGGCTGAGCCGTGGAGCCACGCCCCGAAGAGCAGTGATTGGTCCGGGCACAGTAAAGTGGTGCCAATTTTATTCATACACCTGCATGAAGAAGTAAGTGTATTGTTACGTGCTCCTCCCCAAACCCCGGTCACAGTGTACCTCCGAGCCCCGAAAGGTGTCACGGCAGAAATATGTGCCAATGACCAATGGTGAAACCACACCAATCAGTTGTTACAAAACCCAAGTATTGCATTAAAATCACACAATAATAACAACTTGCGCAAGTACAAGAAAACCTCAATTGCACAGCAAACACCATATAATTCCTATGATGGTACCACCAGTTTCTTAACTCAATAACTCACGGTACTCCACGTGAGCGAACTGTAACACCCCCAAAGTCACTGTCACGACACCAGGCCCAAGTCGATCCACGCGCCGGTGATCACAAGAAAAAGGTCGTATTGAGACCCAAACCCAGGACGGCTGACAGTCGACGCTGCAGAAGAGCCGCTGGGTGAGGTCGGGCCGGCGTCGGTCAGGTAAAGGTTCACCCAAAAGTCGACTGGGAATTCACACCTTCGGTTCACCAGACAATGATGCTGACATGAACGAGCAGCAGTTCCAAAGTGGAGAACCACGAATTCCCAAGCGAAATCCACGACACACACGAAAACCAGGCGAATCGCTGGTGCGAGGTGAAATGGCTGGTGTGAGGTGAAATGGCGGACGGGCCCGTAATGGAGACGTACCTGCTCTCCAGCAATGATTCACTTTCGGAACCAAAAGCAAAACCCGTCACGCAGGTTTATCTGCCACAACAATAACGACACTGTCACAGGAATCCCTTTCCCGGGGAAACCAATATTCGCTCATGACCACTGTCCCCCAGCGTCCGCTCGACACCTCGAAGCAGATCGGCCTTTCTTTCCCGATCTCACTTGATCCGCTCCAGCCTCTTCTTCCTCCTCTTCCGGTTTCTCCCGATCCATTTAGTTTTTCTTTTGAAACACTAATTTTTACCTTTGAAGACAGTTATCTCCATTTCACACTCAAACTGTAACAATAATAGTATATGAAACTAAAAATGCTTCCAGTGGATGAAAACCACAAAGACGGAAGTGACGAATCCGTAACAGTATTTTATTTGCCAGATGTAGGGCACCCCTTCAGATGAACTTTTCTAGAGCATTACTTGGTTCCTCCGAAGAACACAAGGGTAGTCCAGCATACACACGAGATCTTTTGAATGCCCCTTATTTTGTATTGTTTGGAATTTTGTACAAGCTATGAAATGTCCATTCTCTTCCATACTTTGCCACATGGCACATACCCTCATATAAAGGGGCCTTTTCTATGCCCCTGGAATTTTACCCAAGAATACTAGTAAACGATTTGTAGACACTTAGTTTACAGTTTATTAATATGGAATCAATTTGATGACATGCTTGCCGAATGTACAGCATATTGTTGTTATTTTAAACATATTGTAATGTTTTCATTGGTATTTTTGGATTACACAGGTTTGTTTGTGTGTTTCAAGCTGGAATAAAGAACGACAGGACCACACTCTCATGTTGTGCTGAGGTCTGAATTATGCGTTAGATTAAAAACAATTGTTCAAGTATTTTTGAATAGGTCACACGCTCTTCAAATCGGAGTTAATGAATAAACCCCTTTTGTTCTAAATGTGCTGTGATGGATGAGTTCAAAGGGACTTGTGCATCACAGTGAAGCAATGCCTAACATGTTTGCTTTATGCATCAATGAATGTTGGCATTGTTAAAATTTGATAGTTTTTATTTGTATGACCAAAGTAGCTGTGATATTGGCTGTATAAAAAGGTTAGGTTGCTGTTGTTGTTGCTGTTAAGAGAGATGTGAAGGTGGGCAGTATCCACCCAATCACATGTGATCAGCTGTTGGCAGTGTATTTTATGATTCAATTCCCCTCCCTCCATCCTCCTCGTGTACTTTTGGCCTCGTTCACCCACCCTGCACTTCTCTGGAGCTCTCATATAGTCCTGAAAACCTTCTGAGGGTGGGATTTTGCAGGTTCCAGTCAGTCTGCCCTAATAGTATTGTGGTAGCTCATCATCAAAATAACTGACCGAGTTGAGTCAAAGGTGATGCCAGGGGTGCAGAGTGGCTGGTGTTGGGGTCCAGACGTCCATGGTGTTAGTGCTTTGTAGGCTAGCGTTGCCCTCCTGAGAGTGGTCAGTGTTGCTTGTGTGGGTGACATGATCTCTCCACTGATTGGGAGTCCACCTGTGGCCAATTCAATTGACTGGACATGATTTATAAAGAAACACACCTTTCCATATAAGGTCCCACAGTTGACAATGCATATCAGAGCAGAAACTCGTCCATGAGGTCCAAGGAACTGTGCATAGAAATCCGAGATAGAATTGTGAAGAGGCGTAGATTTGAGGACGGGTATAAAACAATATTTCTAGACTGTTGAAAGTTCCCAACAGCACAGGGGGCTCCATCATTAGGAGATGGAAAGAATATGGAATTACCCAGACTCTAGAGCTAGCCGTCCAACTAAACTGAGCAACTGGGCAAGAAGGATGTTGATCAGAGAGGTGACCAAGAACCAACGACCACTGTGCCAAAACTACAGAGTTCTTTGGCTGAGATGGGAGAACCTACCGGAAGGACAACAGTCTTGTAAGCATTTCTCAAATCTTGGCATTATGGGAGAGTGGCCAGATGGAAGCAAGTCCTGAGAAAAAAGGCACATGACTATGCCTGGAGTTTGCAAAAAGGCACTTGGAAGACGCGAAGAGCATGAGGCAAAAGCTTCTGTGATCTGATAAGACGAAAATTAATCTCTTTGCCCTGAATGCAAAGTGCTACATCGAGCGGAAACTGAGTACATCTCATCACCCATCTAACACCATCCTTACTGTGAAGCATGGTGGTGGCAGCATCATGCTATGGGGATGCTTTTCAGTGGCAGGGACTGGGAGACTTGTAAGGATAGAGGGAACAATTATTGGAGCCAAATACAAGCAATTCCCTGAGGAGAACCTGATTTGGAGTGCAGAAGACCGAAGATTGTGGTGAAGATTTATGATCCAACAGGACAATGACCCCAAGCATACAGCCAAAGCAACACTGGAATGGCTTCAGAACAAGACCGTGAAAGTCCTTGAGTGGCCCAGCCAAAGCCCAGACTTCATCCCATTGAAAATCTGTGGACTTGAGACTTGAAAAGACTTGAAGATTGCTATTCACCAACATTCCCCATTCAACTTGACAGAGCTTGAGCAAATCTGCAAGGAAGAATAGGAGAAACTCCCCAAATCCAGATATGCAAAGCTGATACCGACACACTCAAGAAGACTAAAAGCAGTAATCACTGCCAAAGGCATTTCTATAAAGCATTGACTCAGGGAGTTGAATACTTATGTAAATTAGATTTGCTGTGATTTATTTTGAAACTGTGAAAAAAACTCCACTTTGACATTGTGTCACTGATCTACATTATTATGTTTAGATCAGTGACAAAAAAATCTCAATTTAATCCATTTTAAATTCAGTCTGTAACATTACAAAATGTGAAAAAGTCAAAGGGGATGAATACTTTCTGAAGACACTGTATAGGGAGATAAAGATAAAAGAATTGTTTTGACCATTCTGTGGGTTTTGTGAGGTCCAAAGCCAGGGTTGTGATTTTTATTCATCTTGAACTTACTTGTGCATCTTCTTTTTCATCATGAACTGATGTACAGGGTCGTTTGCCATTTCTCTTCCCAGCGGTCATCAGGACAGGAATTTATTTGGGATACCGATACATAATGTTTGACTGTTTTTGAAAGGTAGCGTGAAGCCTTCACCGATCACTTGTGAATGTCGTCAGACGTGATACCCAGATAAACTCTCGTTAAGAGTTAACTCTCTCCGAAGGACATTCATTGATCAAATTCCCTGCCTGTGAAGTACCAGGTGTAGGTTGGGATGGGGAGGCCCAGCTAATAAACTGTCACCCTGGTGTTTTGCAGTCAGGGTGAGGCATCAATGTGTGCACCGTCCCTTGGATAGATGTCCCGTGTGCCAACATGAGTTGGTGGATGTTAAATATTGTTATGTCAGGTGGGGTAGTGATATGTAGAGCCAGCTAGATCTGAATAGGTAACGTGCTTCGGCTGTCACGGTAAGGAATCTGCCCTGTAATAAGTTTCATGTGTAGGCGTTTTGTCGGGTAAGAGTATACCTTTGAACATACCAGGATGTTCGGGTGTTAAGTAGTGTAGGGATTAAAAGATAAAGCCCCTGTATGTTACATCTGGTAGCCAAACCTTTGTCCCTTTTGGCAATGCACACCTGTAGACACTTAGTTAGGCTCTTTATTGCAACATTAAATAATTCCCTTCTCTGACATGGCTTTGGAAGACGAACAGGCAAGGGGGCCGGCTCGGGGCGCCGCCGCATGGACTGCGGCCAGCTGCACCTACGAGCTATGATCACGCTACACGCACGTGCTATGCCCACGCTACACGCACGAGCTATAACCACGCCCAGGAGAACTGTGATTGGTTGGTGCGGAAGGTGCGAATCAACGCGGAAGGCGCGAGGAGGGTCGGCAAATGGCGGGAAGCTGCGATGCTCTGGTTGGGTGCCGCGCTAAGGCTGACGTCACCACCAGAGGTTATAAAAAGAGTGCGCCGAACTCTGTGTGCAGATTCCTGGCCCTGGCAGTCCCGGTGCGATCCCGAGTTGAGTAGAGTCCTGTCCCTGGTTGAGTTGGCTCGCAGTCTTGTCCCTGGTTGAGTTGGCTCGCAGTCTTGGCCCTGGTTGAGTTGGTTCGCGGTCCTGGCCCTGGTAGAGTTGGCTTGTGAGTAGCAGCGCTAGCTCTAAGCGCAGTTCGCAGACCTGTCCCTGGTCGAGTGGAGAGTTACAGCTTCAGCAGCTTTAGTCCCGGCCGGCAGCCCGAGTGGAGTCCGACCCCGAGTTGAGTTGAGTCCGAGCCTGAGTGGAGTTCGCTTGCTTCGTGTAACCCTGCGTTGGACCTTCGGTGGACGGACCTCGTGGGGGGGGGGGGGGGGGAGGGGTCGACGAGGAGCCTGGAGTGGGCATTGGGCCGGGCCTACGCGGTGCTGTGCTGCTGGAGTGAGGGGCCTCTTGGTGTGCAGCGGAGATTGAAGACGACAAGACCAGAAAAGTCCGAGCTCCACATTTCACAATTATATAACGGACGTGTTATTTTGGTTAATTCTTTTCCCTCGTCTGTATTCGAAGTCGGTGTGTGGGATCCCAATCTAGGATTTAGTACATTTTGTTATCGGCGCGTGCTTTTCCTGTCCTTGCCTTTATTTGTAATAAACCCTAATATTATTTTCCATTCCCTGTTAAACCTGTGTTCGCTTGAGATCATTAATTCCCCGGAGGATCGATGCCGCGGTCGGCACGCTCCAGTTAAGCTTTTACAACAGCTCCCACTTTCCTTCTTCCTCCCGTGGCCATAGTTGAGTCCGTATTTGGCCGACGCCTCAATTAAAGCCGTTTTCGGTCCATCTGCGAGCCTCTGGTATTAACCGGAGGCTACGCACGACAATATCATGAAAGTTACTTTACAGCAGATATCGGTGTGAAGGATTTGTTGACAAAAGTCGGTTACGTTTGTGGAGTAAGTTTGGAGAGCAGATTGGCAGTGATGTGAGAGTAGCGAGCACAGATCGTGGTGATGAGGGATTCTACAATGTTTCATCCGTATCCGTCCACAACATTTTTAGATATCCTGCTATATATAGTTTTTGGCCCCATCTCTCAATGGTGAAGAATCACTTTTAAAAATTCTCATATCCGGATCCGTATTCAGATCTTCACCAAAATTGAATCAATTTCTCATTGTCACACACCCAAGCTGTCCACCCAGTTTTGTCCGAATCCGTCCATAACTTTTTGAGATATCCTGTTCACAATCAGACAACTAGACAGATGGACAGACAGACACGGGTGGAAAACATAACCTCCATCCTCCTTTGGTGGCAGAGGTAATAACATGCTGGAGTAACTTAAGAGTCTTCAGCTTTGTCAGGCAATCATTCTAAAATACAGGTGAGTCTCGGGATTTACCTATGACTAAAGAGTTAAGAAACGGGAGCTGTTTCTTTTTGAGTTTCTTTTTCATAATGGCTGAAGGAGAAATAAATGTGAAACTCAAAACCAATGTAGATTCATCTGCTCAAACATTTATCCTATACAGCTACTTTGTGGGGAGTATAAGCGATTGAAGGTGAACTCAGGCTTTCTCTCATACCCAACCTCCTTACTCTCTCCGACTTTTGCTCCCCCCTCCCCCCACCCTCATCCCAGCCCCTTTCCTTTCAGCCACTCATCGACTCATGTGCAATGTCTTCGTTCCCCCGTCCCCCCTTTGATTCGCCGTGGGTCTGTGAACCTGCTGCCCTCTGTCGTTTAGCTACTCCATGAGTCTATATTTCTGTACACAAAATTAAAGAAATTGGAAAAACTCGGGTTTGCTCCGTTTAAAACAGAAACCGATCGGGGAGAGACCTATGAAGAACCACCTTTAGAGGCCATTTTCCCTGCAGAGCAGGGGTTGGCCTTTTTCGGGCACCTTACTCCCCTTTTTGAAGCAATGTTTGACGGCCGGATGCCCTTCCTGCCGCCAACCCTGTTAGTCACCTCTTGCGACACACAGGGAATTATCAGCGAACTGGTACTCAATTTCCTGACCTCAGAAGAATGACAGGCTGAGTCAATACCTGGCGTTAATTCAGTGATCGACCGGGATTCAAACCCAGGATCCTAGGATTTCAAGCCACACCCTAACCGCTATGACAACACCAGGCTTGGGGAGAGACCTGTGGATGAGCAGAATTTATGAATCGTGTTCCATGCAATTCCATGCTATTCCACACAATTCCATACTATTCCACACACTTACATACTATTCTGCCCAATTCCATACTATACTACCCGATTTCATACTATTCTGCACAATTCCATACTATTCCACCTGATTTCATACTATTCTGCACAATTCCATACGATTCCATCCGATTTCATACTATGCTGCACAATTCCATACTATTCCACCCGATTTCATTCTATTCTGCACAATTCCATACCATTCCACCCGATTTCATACTATTCTGCACAATTCCATACTATTCCACCCGATTTCATACTATTCTGTACAATTCCATACTATTCCACCCGATTTCATACTATACTGCACAATTCCATAATATTCCATGCAATTCCATACTATTTCGCAGAATTCCATGCTATTCCGTGCAATTCCATACTATTCAGTGCAATTCCATACTATTCCACACAATTGCATACGATTCCACGCAATTCCATATTATTACGCGAAATTCCATGCTACGAAGGAAGTTTCTGAAGCTAATGAAGGGCTCTCGTGGTTGGGGGTAGGGGGGAGGGGGATGGGGAGGAGGTAACTATGAGGGTGAATTTTTTGGGGGGTGGGGAAGTAGTAACTATGAGGACGAATTTTTTTGGGGGTGGGGGGGGGTTAACTGAGGGCGAATTTTTTGAGGGGTGGGGGGAGGTGGTAACTATGAGGGCGAATTTTTTTGTGGGTGGAGGGGGAGGAACTATGAGAGCTTTTGGGGGGGGAGGGGTAACTATGAGGGCGAATTTTTTGGGGGTGGGGAGGGGTGGTAACTATGAGGGCGAATGTTTTGGGGGGGGGTGGAGAGGGGTAACTATGAGGGAGAATTTTTTGGGGGGTCGGGGGGGTGGTAACTATGAGGGCGAATTTTTGGGGGGGTGGAGGGGGGGTGGTAACTATGAGGGCGATCATTTCGGGGGGGTGGAGGGGGGAACTATGAGGGCGAATTTTTTGGGGGGTCGGGGGGGTGGTAACTATGAGGGCGAATTTTTTGGGGGTTGGGGTTCTCTGCCTTATGTCTTTACAACATAATTCGCTTGAGCGAATCACACACGACGTAGGTATACCATGGATATCATTTGTAAAAATAAAAATCTACATTATATTGTTGCACCCTGAAAATTATAGGGATCGTCAAGGTACACACACACACACACACA
The DNA here is from genome assembly GCF_964187855.1 of Myxine glutinosa. NCBI lineage: Eukaryota > Metazoa > Chordata > Myxini > Myxiniformes > Myxinidae > Myxine > Myxine glutinosa. Next base: position 62,281,611 of record NC_136267.1, read on the forward strand.
CACACACACACACACACACACACCCATATATATATATCGCGTTTGGTCAGTCACAAAGCACGTAACAAATGGGACGGACTCTAAGCGATTCGGAACCCCACCCCCACCCCACCCACCCCCAACAACCCCACCCGGCCCCTCGAACCCCCGCTCTTTGAGCCCCGGTGTCTGATTGTACTGTCACCGCCGAAGGTGACTCATTCGAACGCCTCCGATTTGTAGAACCCAAAATCTTTTAAAAGGGAGTCGCGGTCGCTTGTAAAAGCCGCTAAGGAAACGCCGTTTAATTATCCGTTAAGTGACGTTTTCCTCGTCCCAAAGCACCGTTTGCTCGCCGGACAGCCTCCCGCGTCGCAGGTGCATCGCTCGCGCCCGTCCGTCTACAGGTAAGTCGCGCGTTCCGTGGTGCCGCGGTAAAGGTTGCGAGTCACGTCGGTGTCCATTTGTCCGGTCGTGGTGTAAACGGTGTAATTGGCACCTCGGGGTGTTTACGCGCGAGTGATGCGGTCGCACGCAATACCCCGGAGATATGGTCCTTCCCAACAGCACGTCCACAGGTGGAGCGACTCGTGGAAGGGAAGACGCGACACCTGGTGTAACAAAGTCCGTTCACAATTCCAATTGGAGTTGAGTGATAAATCGCTCTCCCTTCCCACGGAACGCTCAAATTAATGCGTCCCGTTTTCCATGCATGTCCCACATGTGTCGGTCGTGGTGTTTCGTGTCGGACAATGAGTCGGGCTTTGTGCGGGGGGGGCAGGTGGAGGTGCTAAAGGAACGTGCGTCCGCGGAAATGCGCTCATTCAATGTCCGGCGATTTACAATTCATTCGTTTATCTTATCATTCCAAACGTAATCGAAAACAAAACTGCAATCGTAGTTCGCTAACTTTCATATTCCGCACAAACG